>NW_007261481.1:190045-272567 GCF_000164805.1 Carlito syrichta
ATGTTTATCACAGCATTGTTCACAATAGCAAGAACCTGGAACCAACCATGCTGTCCATGAAAAGAGGACTGGATTAAAGAAATGTGGTACATATACAAGATGGAATACTATGCAGTCATAAAAAAGAATAAAATCATGAATATCGCAGCAACCTGGATGGAACTAGAGTCTATAATACTGAGCGATCTCTTACAGAAACAAAGATCTGAGTATCACATATTCTCACTCATATAGTGGACCTTGAACATCTACTATAATACTATAAAAAAAGGACTGACAGTGGTGGGAAACTATGGGGCACGTAGGGAAGGGAAGGGAGGTGGGACTAACAGTAGTCAATATCTGTCTGGGGATGGGGAGACACCCCTTATTAACAAGGGTGCCTGAACGATGCACATTTGTATACCTAGTCCTTAACTATACCCCACAATTTTATAATAATGATAAAATATATATATATAAAGAAAAATGTCATGATTGAACACTTAAAAAAATCCTTTATTATAAGGCTAAAATAGTCAAAATAGTCTGGTATTGGTACAGGAACAGGCATTTAGACCAATGGAACAGAATAGAGATTCTGGAAAGAAAACTTCAATTTCTCAACCATCTCATCTTTGACAAAACTTCCACTAACAGTCACTTGGGAGAGGTGAACTTATTCAGTAAAAGGTGCTAGGAAAACTGACTGACCACATTCAGAAGATTAAAAGAAGATCCCTAACTATCATCACAAACAAAAATCAGGTCTAAATGAATCAAAGACCTAAATGTAAAACCTTAAACTACAAGTACATTAGAAAATGCAGGAGACACCCTTGTAGAAATTGAAACTGTCAACCAATTCTTGATCAAAACCCCAAATTCCCATGCCATTAGAGATAAGATAGGCAAGTGGAACCTTATCATACTGAAAAGCTTTTGCAAAGTCAAAGAAATTATCAAGGGAGTGGGGAGACAGCCTACAGAATGGGGGTAAACATTTGCCAACTGTATATCTGACAAAGGCCTAGCAGACAGTATCTACAAGGAGCGCAAATGTGCTGAAAATAAACAAAACAAAACAAAGCAAAACAAAATCAACCCTTTTACAAAGTAGGAAAAAGACATGAATAGACACTTCTCAAAAGAAGATATACAAGCAGCCGACAGAAACGAAAATAGGCTCAGTTTCACTAATCATCAAAGAAATGCAAATTAAAGCCACACTGCGATACCACCTAACACTCCTCGTCAGGATGGCTGTCATCGATAACTCAAAAAACTACAGACCTTGGGGAGTTTGGGGGGAGAGGAGAACACTTCTACACTGTGGGAGTGTCAACTAGCACAACCGCTGTGGAGAACAGAGTGGCAATTCCCAAAAGATCTAACAACTGACCTTCCTTCCTCCCCCACAACCCCCCTTCTGGGAATATATCTGGAGGAACTCAAATCACTCAATGCAAAAGATACCTGCACACTCATATTTATGGCTTTTACTTATTCACAATAATAAAAACATGAGGCCAGCCATGCTGCCCATTTAAAGAGGATTGGATTAAAAAAAAAAAAAGAGTTGTACATGTACACAATGGAATATTATGCAGCCATAAAGAAGGACAAAATATTATGAACTTCACAGCAACTTGTATGAACTTAGAGTTGATAATACTGAGTGATCTATCACCAAAACAAAAAACTGGGTATCACATATTCTCACTCATAAGCAGACCCTGAAAAATCAGACAATAAAAAAGAGATTAGCAGTAGTGGGAAACTGCCAGGAGAGGGAGGGGCATACCTCATCAAGAAGAGTACCTGATCTCAAACCAGGTGAAGTGGAGACCAAGGTGAAGCCCAAACTTTCCCTACACAATGACTATTTGTATACTTGACCCTGAATTGTACCCCATGACTTTAAAATAAAAAAAAGAAATTAAAAAAAGAAAACTAAAATAAATAAAAGTCAACAAGAAAAAAAACAAAGTCCTTTAGTAGAAAAATGGCCAAAGGTGAAAAAAAACCAAGATTTTACTTGGGAGGAAAACTGAATGGTGAATGAATATGGAAACTGTGTTCTGTATCATTATTTTTGGGGAAATGTAAACTAAGTATGCACAAGAAATAAGATAATTTGCAACAACCAAAAAAAGAAAACAAAATGAAACATTGACAATACTGAGTGTTAACAAAGATTTGCACCAATAATGAGAGTATAAATAACTACCGGTATTTATAAGACAACATAACTTTACTTATTAAAGATTAAAATGTATGCTCTCCATTGCCTTATAAATGAATTTTCTGGGCATATAATATGTGTGTATGCATGTGTATTCATAATACATATGAATATGTATACACATATATATTCATATATATTATCTTTCAATAGTTACATTTTATCTTTTTTTAAAAAAAGTTAATGCCCATATACTAAATGAAGTTAAGAAGTGCTTACTGCCAGGCTTGGTGGCTCAATACTTTGGGAGGTCGAGGTGAATGGATTGCCTGAGTCCGCGGGTTCGAGACTAGACCACACAACATGGCAAGACCTCATCTCTACAATAAATTGAAAAATTAGTCAGGTGTGGCAGCACGCACCTGTAGTTCCAGCTACTTGGAAGGCTGAGGTGGAAGGATTGTGGGAGCCCAGCAGATCAATGCTGGGGTGCCCATAAGTGCGCTACTGCACTCCGGCCTGGGCCACAGAGTGAGACCCCAACTCAAAAAAAAAGAAAAGAAAAGAAAGTGTTTTCAAGTTAGACAAAGTTATATTTATAATTGTGGAAATCTGGTTTGTTTGGACAGCCTCAATTTATGATTGGTGTTGTTGAAAAAATACAAACTTTTTTCATTTTCAAAATCATCCTCGGTAAACACTCACAAAATACTTGTTGAATGCCAAAGTTCCTGTCTTAACATTCGAGGCAAAGTGTTCATTGTTAATAATTATTTTCATGGCTTTCACAATTGCAAAATCAAGGAAAGCATATATTGGTTTTTATATAGTTGATTGATATTATTTAGATATATAGTAGGAAAATAAGAACCACACTAATTTAACAGTGATCTGAGAAAAATGTTTTTTCTTTCAAAATAGTATTTTTTCATAAATCATTTTTCTTTTTATAAAATACTTGTAGTTTTATATGTGAAAACTATGCTGTAAAATTATATTTCAATGTCCGCTATTTAGATATGCTATGTTTAAAAGTTTCATAATGGAGGATCTTGGCATATGGAGACATGAGTTTAGAAAAATAAAAAACATATTTATATGTTATAACAAGTTGCCTGTTATCTAGAATTTCCAGCAGACTGGCAGTTGGGAGTATAGATAATTGAAAGTAGCTGCTGTGATAGTGAAAGTTAACTAGTCAAAAAAATTAAGAGGTATGATAGAAACTGTATGACTACATGCTGCTAACCTGTGGGTTATCCCGTAGTCTGAATTATGAAGAGAAATTGCAGAGGCAGGAGAGAAAGATAGAAATAGCAGCTGGAGCTGATATCTTGTGTCCAAAAAGTGAAGTATAGTTATTTCTACTCCAATAAGCTAAGCATTTATATAAAAATAACTTCAGGGTTTTTTTCTTTTTAACACAATCCTATATTAAACCGGATACTGAAGAGACAGCATGAATGGATATTGTACTATTCTGAAACTTTAAAATATACAGTTACTTGTGAGCACAACTAGAAAAGTCTTCTAGCACATTTCAAGAGCTTAATTTTACCTGTAAAAATCAAGCTGGTTGGAAAACTGAACAAGTCAATTGAGATAGTGTCACAGATTACTGGAGATGGCAGGAGATTTATTAAAGCAGAAGTACTGGTAGGTTACGCCCAGTGAACTGTGCTGTCTGCCAGGAAGACAGAGGACTTTCTTCAGGTGCTGTGGGGTCCAGTATCTCAGCTTAGGATTTTCACCCAAGGTTAAGGCTGAGTTGTAATAAAAAGCAAGGTCTGTGGTAGAAAATGCAGGTGCATTTCATGTATATAGGATTGAAATTGAAATGTGAGAGTTGGGTGCCAGAGAGGACAGCTTACAGTCAAGGTGTACACATTAAACACCAAGAATTTAGGAAATGGAAGCCAGCATCTGAAATTGGATTAAGCATTAAAGAATATCCACATATCATTTGGTAAGAAAGAGACCTGTAAGGAGAACATGGATGCAATAACCAAGATGACTGTGAGGGGCCTGCCTGATAAAAAAAAGCTTATTCCTATGAATTGCACAAACTGCAATATTCCTTTGTAATTCTGTATGTCCTTAAAGTTTATCTCACTAAATACAAAAAATTGTGTTGTAAAGTCACTTGAAATAAATTATTTTTCTGTGTGGTTGCTATCAAAAAAAAAAAAAAAAAAAAAAAGCTTCTTTCTTTTTTTTTTTTTTCCTTTTGGGTTTTTTTTTTTTTTTTTTGAGTTGGAGTTTCACTCTGTTGCCCAGACTGGAGTGCAGTGGCCGCTCCTGGCCACCGCAGCCTCGACCTGCTGGGCTCCTGTGATCCTTCAGCCTCAGCCTTCTGAGTAGCTGGAACTACAGGTACGCACTACCATGCCCGGCTGATTTTTGATTTATTGTAGAGATGCGGTCTCACCAAGTTGCCCAGGTGGGTCTCGAACCCGCGGGCTCAGACAGTCCACTCACCTCAGCCTCCCAAGGCGCGGGATTACAGACTGAGCCACCAAGCCCGGCTAAAAGCTTATTTCTTGACAGCAAAAGAAGAATGAAAATAAAATGGGTCTTCACACTTTCTCTTTCTAAGGTACAAGAGTAGATTTCAGTAGCCAGAATTTATTTAAAAGATTAGTAGCTGTTAAGTTATTAACAGCTAAATGATCAGTATGTTTCTTATGAATCTTGCTTCAAAAAGCATTTTCTTTATTCTCTTATTAACTTAGATGGCCTGAATTATATTAATATCCATAGTCAATGACTCAAAAGAGCCTGTAGTGTGGTTAACTTTGAAATGTTGAATAAGCACTCGATATGGACTTGATAATCACAAGTATCTTTGGATGAATTACCTTATTTCTTCTAATACAAGAGGCTATCAAAGACCAAGGCACTCCATTATTTTATGTTTAACACTAATTAATAGAAAAAAATCACAAATTCAATTATGAAAAAAATACTGATTAAGTGACTTTTATTTTATTCTTTCAGAAAGAAATCTTTTTAGTTAGAAATAGATATTTATTATGTATTGGTCTTGTGTGTAAAAATAAAGTGATATATAAATTAAATAAATGGCCTAAAGAATGTCTAAAATTTATCTCTACTCAGTCATCAATGTTCATATTTCTCCATAAAAATCATCTTCTGAGACACTGAGAGGGCTGATTTGCCACATTTCTTAAAATAACAAATCACTGTTACCCCAGGATTTTCTTCCCAACTGCTAAACCCCATTCTGAAAATTTGGTGTTCTTGCAAACACAACGACAATAAATTCAACCTGCTGTCTGGCCTTCACTGATTGTAAGATAAGCCTGGTTTCTGACATATTCCACTGGTGAATCTAGGAATAATGAACCAAGAATTCCTGGCTCAACAACTTTCTTTCTCTTAACTACTGCCTGCAGGTAACACAGTCTTTTCCATTTTCATGCAAAAACTTTTAGGGCAGTCCCCAATGTGAGAGCCTTAGTGCATTGTGAACCCCACTCATCCACAGATATGTATCATCTTCTCAAATTGATGTTCATTTCTTAAAGTCTTATCAGTAAGAAAATTATCTTTTAACACAGATTAAAGTAAATTAAATGTATGTGCCACTTTACATGTTTTACAGGGTTATTCATAGTAGGGTATGTGGTTGAAGTTTTACAGAGAAGGGGATGATCTACACAGAGGGTGATTATTAAAGCAGAGATATAAAACTCTGCATTATGTGATTCTAAAATGTCTAGCGACAGTAATGTTATTTGAACCGAAATTCATTCCAGGTGGCAAAACTTTTAATTCGTCTCTTACTCTGTTTTTTAAATGTAGATCTTTAATTGTCATTTATTGTCAAGCATTTGGGAATAAAATGTAAAGCAAAATAGACTTGAAAATAATTCTAAACTGTGCTTTTTCTAGGGGAAAACATGCACAATTAAGCAACAGGCATAAAATGTGGTAAACTTTATTATAATAGCAATAGGTTGCTGTGGGACCACATACTACCATTAGCAGTATCACTCTGTCTCCAAACATGCATGTATAAGAAATGTCACTTCATTTCCTGTGAATTAATTCAATTTTTCCTATAAGTCCTCAATGCCTCCAGGCTCTTAGGAGATGCTGCTTCATTAAATCTAGCATTATTCTACTCTGGGTTTATACTCTGGTGCAATCATTCAGTCAAAGAACATTTACTGAATATCTGTAATGAGCATTATTACAGTTTTTGCACCTTCTGTAGCCCCCAAGACATGGTAGATGCATAAACCATGTCTAGTGCTCGTCTGACTTGGACAATGGCAGGTCATAAAGTCCAGGTGCTGAGATTTTATATATATGTATAAATAAATAAATGAATAAATATATATCCAACTCAACTCTCTTGCTTCTCCTTTTCTGGTGTAATTTTTAAAAAAAAATGTGATTACTGGCTGGGCCCATTCTCATTATTCTATGAAAATATACTTTTTTTTTTTTTTTTTTTTACTGTTAACCTTAACCTTCCTTGATGATTTTAAGATTTTGAAGACAGAAGTCCAGAAGTCCTGCTGACTTGTTCTAGTTATTATTTCACCTGGCAGACAACTTGCCTGAGGCAGAAAGACATGAGACTTGCTATGTTAAGGATTATGGAGAAAGAGAAAGAAGAAAATGTGGTAAATTAGGAAGAGAAAAGCTTCACAAATTATATCTAAAAATATGATCTGACCACATCAACATAGGGATCGTCGTAAAGATTATATTTAATCTGATAACTGAAATATAAGGGTCAACATTGTTTGAGGCAGATGAAAACTGCTTGTTTGAGAATCCAAAGATATTTTATGCTTGTACCTGAGGTGTTTTCAATATAACCATAGCTTCAAATGTGGGAGGAGGTAAATTTTGACAAAGTTTAAAGCAAGAAAGACAAAGGTTATTTGCATTTCAGAAGTCTCACTCTGGTTTCAAGCCAGAAGAAAAATCCTCATATCTCTCACTTCTCAATGCTTCTTTTCTTCCACAGCTTTTACTGGCCTAGAAATCGTTCTGTCTAGCTGTTTATTTAACATCAAAGTTTTCATATCAAAGTCCATGCCCAATAAATTCTGATCAGAGTGTATTCCACACAGAAGATGATTTTATTATTATTTATTTATAATTTATTAATAATTTTATTATTAATTTGCCATAAGAATTTCAAAAATAAAACAAAAATTTAATATAATTGATTGCAAACTCATTGAGTTCAATTTAAAACAACTTTCAGAATATATTCCCTTCTTTTGTTTCTGGATTACCAAATAACTTTTAAAGAGGGACATTTAAAAGCTTTTTTTTTTTTTTTTAACATTGTACTTGTTATAGCCTTAATTGTATGAAAACATGACTATATTTATGCTTTTGGTATCAGGCATAATTGAAGTCTACTAGCTTATGTTTTACTTCTTTAAGTAAAGTTTATCTTTAACCACTCAGCAACTACTCCTGAGCATTAATATGTAAATGAAGACTGATTATAAAAATCCCTTCAAAAGGACATTTTGGGTATTAACACATTTCTTCTTTATCTTACTTTCTGTGGGGGGCTGAGGAAAGTTTCTACAAAGACTAAAGTGCTTACATCATCAGCTCTCAGTCCCTAACTCTTAAGTCTCTGATCTCAGAAGTCCACCTTTCTCAGCCATTCTCATCCTCCACTCTCAAGGAACTTTCCTGATATTCCTAGAAAATGCCAGTCACTCTTCTGGTTCAGGGTTTTTGAACTTGCTATTCCTTTGTCTGTAGGCAATACTTTCCTATAAATGTCCATTCAGCATGCTCTCAGAGTTTTCCAGCTGCTATCAAAACCACTTTTTCCAAGATGCATTTTCTTCTTTCCTTCCTTCCTTCCTTCCTTCCTTCCTTCCTTCCTTCCTTCCTTCCTTCCTTCTTTTTACTTTATTTTTATGTTTACAATTTATTTTAGATTCAAGATGTACATGTGCAGGTTTGTTACATGTGTATACTGTACATTTGATGGTGAAATTTGGACTTGGTAACGAATGGGTGGTTTTTCCACACTTGTCCTACTTCCTCCCTCCCATTTTTAGGAGTCCTCAACATCTGCTGTCCCTATCCTTATGCCCATGTGTACCCAGTGTTTAACTCCCACTTGTAAGTAAGAACATGCAGTATTTGGTTTTCTGTTTTGAAAGTATTTTTTAAATGATCTTACATAAAATTGGAACAACAACCTTTAGAATACTACTGTAATCTATATACCTCTTTAAATTTTTTTGGTATTTCTTTCACATATGCTATAGCATATCTTAGTTTATCTTACTTTTTGCCCTCCCCCTTTAAAATGCAAAACATGTATATATGTATTGCTCTGCTCACTGCTGTAACTTCAGGACTTGAAGTGTTTGGAAATCAAGTGGTAAAACAAATTTGTTGAATGAATAAATAAATCCTTAAATGCTTCAAGAAGCTTACTTACATGCTCTTAAGAACTATTGAACCTAATTTTGTATGTATCTTGAATATATATAAAAACAAAAAATTTATTTATAATTATGCAACATAATTTATGAGTAGTTATGTATCATATACTTTTATAATATATATATAATTCACAGAGAGAAAGAGAATATTAAACATACTAGACTATTAGAAAGTAATGCACTCTAATAACATGAGTAAAACATAATATATTGTCATGAGAAGGATTGAATTAATGTATATGAAGCTTTTATCTTTTCATAAGTACATGGAAAAAATTGGAATGCTTTTATCAAATAATAATTTAAAGCTTTCAGTGCATATATACACACCAAACACACACACACACACACACACACACACACACACTCACACAACAAATTAACACGTGTTTTATCTTGAGTACCAACCACTCATTAATATTATTTTATTAAAAATAAGTCAAATAATTTTTAAAGTAATGAGCAATAAACAAATATTATTTTATTATTAAACCACATAAACACCTCAGCTACACACACACACACACACACACACACAACACTGATTCAGCTGCATTCCACACATTTTAATATGCTGTATTTCAAATTCATTTCAGTTTGAATATGCTTTAAAATTTGCCTTGAGATTTCCTCTTTGATCTAAAGGTTGATTCGAAATATATTGACAATTTTCTGATGTTTGGACGGTTTTCTGGGGTATGTGTCTGTTATTGCTTTCTAAGTATCAAAGATTATATCTGTTTGCTTTGTTTTATTTTAATTTTTTAATGGCCCCGCTTATGAGCTTACCTAGTGAATGTCTTGAGTTTTGTATTAATTTTAAAAGAAAGCATATTCTGCTGTCTGAGAATGGAATGTTATATAAATATCAGTTAGGACTACTGTCCTTACTTGGTGGGGTTCAGGCTTTCTGTATCATTCCTGGGTTTCTACATATTGATTACATTAATTATTTTAAAAAGTTGTTAACATATACAAGTATATTTGTATTTTTGTCCATTTGTCATTTAATTTCTTTCTTTTTTTTTTTTTTTTTGAGTTGGAGTCTCACTCTGTTGCCCAGTCTAGAGTGCAGTGACACACTCATGGCCACCGCAGTCTGGACTCAGGCGATCCTTCCACCTCAGCCCTCTAAGTAGCTGGAACTACAGTCATCCACATGCCTGGCTAATTTTTTATTTTATTGTAGAGATGAGGTCGCACCAAGTTGCCCAGGCTGGTCTTGAGCCTGTGGGCCCAGGCAATCCTCTCACTTCTGCCTCCCAAAGTGCTGGGATGATAGGTGTGAACCACCAAGCCTGGACTGTCCTTTTATTTCTAACAGGATTTTGTTTCAATAATTTTGATATTATTAGGTGCTATTATTAGATGCAAAAACAGTTAGAATTTATACGTCTTCTTAGAGAGTCACCTTTTTATTTTTATGCAATCTCTCTTTTATCTTTGATAGCATTTCTTGCTATAAAATTTATTTCATTTTTTTCAGTAACAACATTTTATAGGACAATGACCACTTTTCTAAGATAAGATATTCAAAATAAGAAAGAATAAAGAAGCTTTACAGCTAGGAAAATCAAAAATACATATTCAGTAGCTATGATGAAGTCAACAGAAAAGTTTACTTAAAATTACAGTTCTTTTCTTGATCTGCATTAGGATAGGGCAGTTTCTTAGAATAACCTATTTCTTTGTTCTTTAATATTACTATTCCAGCTTTCTTTTTATTTGTGATTACATGGTAAGTCTTAATCTTAAATTCAAAGTGAGTTTTATTTTATTATCATACACCTAGTCCCTGTTTTTTAGAAATCAAATGTGGTCATCTCTATTTTTAGGTAGATTGTTAGAATAATTTAATGTAATCCATAATATGGTTAGATTATAACTATCATCATGTCAGCAGCTTTTTATTTGTCCCATCTAATTTAGATTTTTTTTCTCTAATTCATCATTCACCAATATCCCATTTTATCTCCTCTATGAAATTTTAGTTTTGATTTCAGCATTTACAATATAGATGTTTATATAATGAGAACATCAATCTTTATTTTCTATTACACGGCTTCATATGTAGTATAAGAATGTTTAGCTGCATATTACCAAGCCTTTTTCCAATCATTTTACTACTTTTGTCATGACCTTTTGTTTTTTTTTTCCTATCTTATAAACAGGCAATATAGACAATTCAGTAACAATTATGCTTTGTATTAAAAATTAAGTAAAAAGAATCCATGACCCTTCCTTTATTCAAGTATTTAAAGTTTTCACGGATTATATCTGTGACTATTGTTTCAAGAATGCTCCCACTTTCTCTTTTTCCCTCAGAAACATTAATCAGACACAGATTTGGTCTGTTCACATAATCCCATACTTCTCATAGGCTTTGTTCATTTAAAAAAATTATTTCTCCTTTATTTTTATTTGATCTGATTACTTCTAGGGATTGAAGTGAGTTATTCATATACAGAAGTTCAATGTGACCTGTTCCATGTCACTTTCACTTCTTCAACTGTTTTCATGAATTATCTTAAATAATTTAAGAGTCCACTTTCTCTTGTATCTCAATGAATTTCTTTGCATATATCTTCTCAATTCCATGACATCACAGATAATTCATTCTGTATATGATCTATCGGAAGCTTGTGCGAGTGTGTGAGGGTAACAAAACCCTCTGTTTTTTTGTGTGTGTGTTGCTTGAATTTCTGCATAGATTTTTCTCCATCTGAGGGAGCTGATGCTTCACTCTCTTTTCAGGAGCTGCTGAATATGCAGATTTTGTTGTTAGGTGTTGTAGTTCGAGCCATAGACCTTTAGTTGGCGATAGAATCTCTGCTTATTGGGTCTAAAAGCAGGCGTCCCTAAGGGCAGCATGTCTGTGCCATTTCATTTAGAAGTTTTTGAGAATCCTATTGCTTCTCAGGCCCAGAGTTAGCTGTTTGTGATTGTGGGGGAGCAGCCTAGACAGGAAACTGCTGCGCGTCCTGATCTCTCTCTCTGCTCATACTTATTTCAGTGGCAGAGTCTGTGCTGAGAAGGGCTGGCTTGGTTCAGGGGCAGGGTTTGCCAGCTAAATGGCTCATGTGCAGGGGAGGGGACAAAGGGGGAAGTGGGAGTAGTGGTGGGTTCTGGGTGTCATGTTCAGCCAGGAGCAGGGGCCCATACGAGCAATCAGTATCACAAGAAAGCAGTCAAGATGGGAGAGGGCAAGGGATGCCCAGACTCCTTGCTGCTCCTGTTTATGACAGCTGTAAGCCTGTGCTGGGGACGAGCACTATGGCTCTGTTGTGGCGCTCCCTCCCTAGCCCAGGAGCAAAGATGTCGTGGTTCACAGTGGCAGGAAAGTATCTGTCCCTCAGCAGAGTGGTCTTAAGCCTCCCTCTTTGTCTGGCAAAGCAGGTCAGTGGCCTGAGGGATTCCAAGTGGGCTTGGGCAACACGACCACTGGGAGCTCTATGCTGGACTGAGGTCTACGGGTTTTGCAGGGGCTCCCCCTTGACCCTGGTAGTGACTAGAGCTCTGGAGGCCTTCTCCTTCACTCAGTCACTCACTGCTTCTCAACCCTGGAGGCCTCCCTGCTCTCCATGCTGGATCTGGGATCTGGGTCCTGGTGAGCAGGCTTTCTGATTACAGTTCTCTCCTTCCCTTGGGACCCACTCTGTCAAGTGGGGGTGGGGGCGTGGAGTGTGCTCCTCCACGTGCTGCTGTGAGTATAGAGACTCACTCCTTATTTTTGGTTCCTCTCTGTAAGGGAGGTACACACTAGCTGCTGCTAGTTGTCCATCGTCACCTGAAGAATACTTTTAACATTTCTGCTCAAAGATCTGTTGGCAGTGAACGCTCTGAGTTTTTGTTTTTTTTTTTTTTTTTAAGGAAGGCTTTATAGCCTTTCATTAATAAAAGCTACTTTGGGGGGGGTATAGATTTCTGGGCTAAAAGTATACTTTTATGGGGTTAGAATTATTTTTTTCTTTCGGAATTTTAAAAAATTCTTCTATTATCATCTAGCTAGCATAATTTGTCTTCTTTATTTTTTCTTCTCAGTAATGTTTTTTTCTTCTGGATATCACTAAAGTTTTCTCATTGTCTTTAGATTTTAGCCTTGGAAAATGATACACTTAAGATGTTTGTTTCCATATTTCTGCTTAATGTTCTTTGAGCTTCTTGGATATGTTCTATGTTGACTATCATAAATATCAGAAAGAAATA
Organism: Carlito syrichta; assembly: GCF_000164805.1. Taxonomy (NCBI): domain Eukaryota; kingdom Metazoa; phylum Chordata; class Mammalia; order Primates; family Tarsiidae; genus Carlito; species Carlito syrichta. The sequence continues at coordinate 202,880 of NW_007261481.1, forward strand.
TTTTTTCTTGCTTAGTTTTTCTTCTTCATGTATTCTATCACACCTAAGTTTGAACATCTAATATTGTTTCACAACTCTGGAATTTTCTTGTTGTTTTTTTTTGTTTGTTTGTTTGTTTTGTTTTTCTTCTCATTCTCTTTACTTTCCTTTAGTGTTTCAATTTACATAATTTTTATCGATCTCTTTAAAAATTCACTATTTTTTTCCTTGGCCCTGTCAAATCTCTTGATGAGCCTATCAAAAGCATTCATCTTGGATGCTATATTTTTATTTCTTTCATTCTTGTTTGATTATTTTATATAGTTTCCATTCCCCAGCTGAAATCATCCATTTGATCTTATTTTTGTCTATACTTTTAATTAGAGCCTTTAGTGTATTTATTACAGTGATCGAAAAATCCCTGTTAGACAAATCCAAGACCTATGCCATATATAAGTCTGGTTTAGCTTTTTCTTTGTCTATTCTAATGTTTTGTTGTTGTTGTTTTGCTTTTACATTTATATCATATTTCATTTTAATGCTGACATCATATGTTGGGAAGCAGAGTTTGAGATAAATAATGTGCATGCTTGGAAATGAGGGCATATCTTTACTAAACAGTTAATGAAAAAGTATATGTCAACATAATTCAGAATTGATCTAGTTTTGCAGTGTTGTTGCTATGGTTACAATTTGTGTACCATGGCTTCAAATTGCTATACAAATGCCTTGTATTTAGAGTAAGTTGTTTTTCCAGAGCAGTTCCTCTCCATTGCTGAGTTCTAGGCCTTCCAATGTGGTGAGCCTCAGAGAGTCTCTTTGCATGCCTTTTCTTCTCCTATCCCTCCTCCAGCAGTATTCCATTTTTATTTTTAATCTGAAGTTTCTTCACTTAATGATGTGGTGTGGTCATAGAGGTGCATTCTCTAATTTATAGTTAAACCTCTGTATTGAGCTGGAATAATATCCCTAGGTTTGGAGTATATAGGTTTCTTTATCTTGTTGACCTTCTTCTCATTGTAGTTAAGAGCCCAGTGTACAATTCAGCTGCTTCCAAGAGATAGTTTTTGTTTATTTTATTGTTTTTTACCCTTGTCATCTTCTTTCAGTTGCAGTGAGTTTTCACCAATGCCCTAAGAACTGCAGTTCTTGGTTGTTCTTCATTCCCAAAGAGTAAAGATTTTTGTTCAGCAGTAGATAAGTTAGTACATTCATGTGGAGTTTCTTGCCCCTCCTGTATAGCTGTTTTCCCCTACCATATCTCTGTACCACATGATTACTTCTTAGGGTTTCCCCCCCACCCCCATCTTTTCATTGAGCACTTCATGGTGAACTTATGCAAGAGAGTGTGGACTGCAATGTCTTTAGGCCTCAGTGGTTTTACAAAGTCTTTCCGGCACACACTTAGCCTTCATCAGTGTACAACTATTCATATTGAACTCTTCTTTTATTTTTATCTAACTCAGGTGAATTAATCCTCACAGTTCTTTTTTCACTGCATACATTATGTCTCAAAGATTTTGTACAACTCGGTTGCTCTGTGATCTCTCTGCTCCAACAGGTTAAAACAGATGATGTGAATTTCAAGTTAGCCAAGATAACTTCACATTTTGTTGTAAGAATTGGAGTCATGTTCTTTCCAGGTCTCTACAATCTGGGTTGGAAGCTGGAAGAATAATAGAATTATAAAATCATAAAATGCATTAAAATTACTTGTAAGTAAAATGAAAGACTAAGTCTTTGCTTTCATAGCATTCCTTTTTCACAGTCATTTAAAATAAATATGATAGCAATAAGCATGATTTCATAACAATTAAAGGAGCATCTCAACACATGAGAAATTTTAGCAAATTTATAGAATTTGCAAAGTGAGTGATAAACTATTTACTGATGACTCAAAGCAGAGAAAGTCACACTCTGATGAAGGATGCTGAGAAGAAGAAAGCAAGCAAAGGAACTCTGGACTTAGAGACAGCAGGTTTATCAGAGGGAAGGAGTGAGAGGTGGAGGCAGAAATCAGAAACCTTAACTGAAAACTTGAATGTCATTTACATAACAGTATATTATGCATTCACACTTCCCACCCCGTCTTTATTTAGAGATTGCAGGGCAGCCAGGAATTTGCCTACCAAAAGAAAAAAAAAATACTATTCTTTTTTGATGTATTATATAATCTCTCCGGAGAAAGAGTCAACAGTTAGTATGAGTACTGTTAATTTAGGAATAACCTTCCTTATTCTGACATTCAGATAAGGGTTAGTTCCTGAAATAAGGATTGGTTCTTCTCCTCACTGTGAAGAAAAACCTCTATGTAACCAAGGCTGTCTCAATATTACAAGTCAAATTGTAATTTAAAATAATAATTTAAAAAATTACTTGATAACTACTCACCGTATACTTTTCTAGTATAAGATTCCATGAAAATATAAAACATTTATCCTACATTTTATAAAAAAAACAGAAATTGACATTAAAATATTAATATTAAGAAGGAGGAAAAGTACTTAAGATAAAAAAGAAATATGTGAGAAATAATATGTTCTAGTTTAAAAACTCCAAATATTAGTTAAAAGAAAAGCTCATGGAAACTTTGGATTCTTAGTGAAAGAGTTATATGGAAATGGAAATCGAATGATGTAAAAAGAAATGACTTTGGAAATATCCAATCATATTTTCTCATTAAAACATAGTAATAGGTGTAATAGAGGACCAATTTAGTAAAATATTCCAAAAGATGTAAAATTAATAAAATCATACAGAATATTTGTATGAAATAAGAGAAACAGGCAGTCAATCCAAGAGATACAAAATAAAAAAAAATCTGTAAGCAATATTTCAATATTTTCAAGTTGCTTATTTTTGACTACAGGGCTCCTATTAACATGTATGGGGGGTAGTCCTCCAAAAAAAACCACAATTATCTTTTGGAGGGCGGAACCCTTGCAGTACTGGCTTCTGCCACCTAAGTAAGTGTTCTAGGAACCGACTGACATCAATGTACCAGCCAGCACTGTTGTAAGAGGCTGTGTTTGGCATCAGTAAATTTCTGTTTGGAGATTCTTTCAGTGTTTTTGGCCATTTCATGATGGGGTAATTTAGGCGTGCGCCTGCTCACACCGCTGTGAGTGTTCAACAGTTTTTGACCAAAAATGACATGGTCCTTTTGCCCCCACCTTCTTTATTCACCTGCTCTTTCCCTGAGTGGCTTTTTTGTTGTTGTTTCCCTGGATGAAAAACATCCTCAAAGGGAAACGTTTTGTCCCTGTGGAAGAGGTGGAAAAAAAAAAAAAAAAAAAAAAAGGCAGAGGTACTAAAAGGCATCAAAATCGATGAGTCCAAAAATTGTTTTAAGATGGAAAACGTGTCTCAATAGGTACATTGCATCAAACAAGGAGCACTTTGAAGATTACTAAAGGCCAAACATGTAAGAATAAATACACATTTAAAAAAATAAACTAAGGATTATTTGGGGTTCCATCTTGGATGTGTCTTTTTATTAAAATTACTGTCATCTCTCTCTCTCAAATACCCCCTCCACACACACACATATATGCTTTTCCTAAACCCACAATTTCCCCTGTGTTGGTGCTATATATGAAGTCAGAGAAAGTCTGGGTCAATAGTGCAGTGTGATACACCCCTTAATTATTCTAGGCAAAATATCTGGGGAACAGATGTTTATGATTCTCTTTATAAGATGAGGAATTGGAGGTCTCTGCATCTCATCTTAGAACCAACATGACAATCCCATTGACCATATTGCTCATATAATCTGCCATTTTTTAGAATGTCTCCCTACACCACCAGGCTATGTTTTAGTCATGTACTACTGTATGATTATAAAAAACTATTTAATCTCTTAGTGCCTCTTTTTGCTCACCCCTGAAATGGGAATATAATAGTATATATTTTATACCTTTTGTAAGTAAAATATGTAAAGTGTGTATCACAAAGCCAGGCACATAGTTTAAGTGTTAGACAAATATTATGATTGTTATTGTTATAATTCCAGTCTTCACATTCTTAGATATGGGTGAATTATTTGCATATAGCTTTAAAAAGAACAAAATAACAGTTTGGTAGATAATTCATAAAAGTTCAGGAAAATCTAGTTCATATTATTTGTGTTTAACAATGAAACCTAATGAAAGTCATATACCAAATTAGATTTCATTTGGATGATGGACTATGATATCTAACGTGGTTTCTTACTTACAAATAATTTTATTGTATTTTAATACTGCTTCTATTTCATTAACAGTATTTTTTCCTTTAATATTGCTTCTATTTCAGTAACACTATTTCTTATGTTAAAGAATACAATTAATCTGCCCTTTGAATGAATCTGGGAACAGGAGCATTCCACCAGCAAGCTGCCTGAATTTCTAATTCTCTGCATCACCTGCCATCAGTGACAGGTTGGTTCCAAAGAACTGATAGTCATTTAACCCAAGATGGAAAGGCCAAGGTAAGAGAACTGGAAGCCAAAATGGAATATCACCTTAACTGGCAGTTTCAATAAAAACATAGGCCCTAAAGTGAACAGATTAATTGAGCCTAATCTTACTTCCTTTTTCTCAGTCTCCAATAACAGTATACCAAGAGTGAGAGTGGTGAAATACCCTCTATTCTATTAGCATGATGTTAAGCCCATGTTACCCTAGCATAGTCTTAATTTTTGTTTTATTTTCCTTTGGAAATTATTCTTAGTGTATTATAAATATAAAATGCCTGTATTGATTTATTAGCTTTGGATGAAATATATAAAAATCACTTTATTCATTCAATTGACAAAATTTCAGAGTTCAAACTGAAAAGAACGAATTTGAGATGACTTTGCGGGACCAAGTAGGAATGCTTAGTAAACATTAGGCTACAGACGTCTAGAGTTCAGAAAACAGATCTAGGCTGGAGATGTACATTTGATGGTCAGCATGTAAGTGTTATGATTACAATGGCAATCAATAATGCTTGGTAAAGTGAGTATATGCAGAAAGAGATGCGGGGCTTAATCTGAAGCCTTAAGAGAATTTTACCTGAAGATTTTTAGTAAATAAAAGAAGGAATTCTAAAATAATGTTTATCACGAAAGACAAAGAAACAGTGTTGTTGTGACAAAAACATGATTCTCTTGGGTGAGTGACTTTTAGGGAGTCAAAAAAGAAAAGGATGTAAATTTGTTTTATTGAATTTCCAACTTGGAGATACCAAAGCTTCAATAGTTTTACTTAAATTACTTAAATGGTGGAAGTAAGACCTAGTTATTAATTTATTTATTTAGTCATTTTAGTCAATATTGATTTAAGAGCATTTATGGACTACATGATCATCAAGAGATCAAGAATTCTGAAATATAAAAGAACAGGTTCTAGTGTTAGCACAGCAACTAACAACAACATATTGTGTATTTTAAAATAGCTCGGAGAAAAGATTTGAAATACTCCCAACACAAAGAATGATAAATGTTTAAAGTGATAGATATCCTAAATACCATGATCTGATCATTACACATTATATGCATATATCAAAATATCAGATATACTCCATAAATATATACAAGTATTATGTCTCAATAAAAATTTTTAAACAATTTTGAGGTATAGTAGAACATTTTCTAAAACTTGGAAAAAATGGGTAAGAATGTCTACCTTATTTAACTTGCAATCAGGTGGTAAAAATCACTCAAAAATGAAATGAATAATTAAAAATAGTCAAAGGAATATAAGTGCTATAAAAACAAGGCGGAAAAATAATAGGAAGTTTTTTAGGGAGGCTGTAATTTTACATAGTATGGATGTACTAGCTTTCTATCACTGTTATGATAAATTAGGAAAATGTAGTAGCTTGAATTAATAGAAATTCATTACCTAATAGTTAGTCACAGAAGACTGACACAAGTCTCACTTGGCTAAAATCAATGTTTTGTCAAGACTACATTCTTTTCTGAGGGCTCTAGTAGAGAATCTATTCCCTTGCTTTTTCTATCTTCTAGAGACCATCCCTATTATTTGACTTGTGTCCCCTTCAAAGCCAGCAAAGGCACTTGTACTTCCTCTCACATTGCTATCCCTCTGGTTCTTTCTATCTTATTGAATATAGTCAAAAAATTTTCTCACTTATAAGAACTTGAGTGTATGCCCTTCCAGATAAACCAGGGTAACCTGTACGTCTCAAGGTCAGTAACCTAAATCACATCTGCAAAGTCCCTTTTGTCATATAAAGTAACATATTTAAAGGTTTGTAGATAAGAACATGGATACACTTGAAGGTCTTTATTCTGCCTTTCACAATCATCAAGGTATACCTAATTTAGAAAATGACCTCTAAGTGAAGACCTAAAGAAGTTGAGGGGAAAGCCTTGCCAGTTTCTGGGAGAAACTTATCAAAGGACAAGGTAAAAACAAATACAATGATGCTGAACAAGAGACATTTGCATATTTGAGAAATGGGGGTGACTAGAATAATTATAGTAAACTGATTGCAGGTGATCATAATAGGAGAAGTGGTTAGAGACGTGACAGAGGCTAAACGATGAAGGCACTGCTAGGACCTTGTAAACATGTTACAATTAGATGCAGTCTCATTAGATGAAGAGCCTTTGGAAAATTTTGAGCAGGATGTTTTTATAATGTAACTGACAAATTAATAAGAGCATATTGATCATGATGTCTAGAGTGAAATAAAAGAAGACTGGAATAGAAACTTGGAGACCACTCAAAAGGCTATTATAGCTTGGACCAAGGTAATGGCATTAGAGATTATAGTAGATGTTCTCATTACAGATATGTATTTTAAAATAGATGTAGCATACTGTACTGATGGATGGGATGTGGGGTGAGAACAATAGAGTTAGAGATGACTCCAAGTTTTTGGCTTGACACAATATATGGCCATTTATGGAAATAAGCAAACCTTGATTTCACTATTCTTCGCCCTTTGCCCTCACCTTAATGTCTCAACATTTTAACCATAGTTGACCACTACCCAATTTTTGAAATATGTTTTCTAGGTGTCCATGATACTTTGCTCTTATACGGGCAAATAGGGAGAACTTCCTTTCTGCCCTCTGATGTTTTGCTGAAAATAAATTTATAGCAGGTAGATTAATAAGAGATTTTAAAAAATCATACAAATTTATTATTGTGTACGAGGGCATAAGAATCACTCAGAGAAGACAAGCTGGTTGAGGTTTAAGTACTCTTCTTATAAGGGAGAGAAACGTAAGGGGCAGTAGACAATTTTAGAAGGATAATAAATAATTTGGGGGGAAATGAATCTACACGGGAGGCAGACATTACCTTGTAAATTATTATCTTAGGAAACGGAATGGTTTCAGAAAGTTAGGTAATCTCTCCAGCTACCCTTAGAAGAATAGATAAAAAGTCTGTCTAGAAATGGTTACTTTTTTTTCTCTTCTCTTCTAATTAATCTTTCCTGGTTACTTAATGAGATTCTTTGGGAGGAGTTTTAAGATAATTGCATTTTTTCTATAAAAAATTCCGTTAGATAAGTTTTCTTAGTTAGATAAGAAAATTCCAGAGATAGTCTTTCCTTGCACTTGGGAGTAGGGTGAGTGGGATGCAACAAGGAGACTAAGCAGCCCTTGGTTCTGAAGTAGCCTCTACAGCCTTCTAATTTCTTTTAATTCAATGTGCTCAGTAGGCCAAAACAACAAACTTTGAAGGATTGCTCTCTGCACTACAACACGTTTGGCTTAATTTCTAACTCACCAACGATCTTTTTAAGGTTTTAACTCTCTCCTTTTTGTTAAATTTTTGAAAACTCAAGCTCAGTCGCAGGGACTACACTCTTCCTTACCAATCCTCAAACCCCATGTAATATAATCTAATCTGTATAGTAACCATTCCTTGATATTTCTACATATGTAAGAGATATCTCAAACTTAGTATGTCCTAAGGAAAATCTCCTGAACTGAGACACATTTAATCCTTCAGCCTTCTCCACCTTAATATATAGTTCCAGCAGTTTGTCATACAGGGCTGAAAACTGTGAGTCAATTTCTTAACAGGCCTCACTTCTTTTCAACTCCCCTAGTTTGTTCTCCTCATTGAAAGTAGGATAATAATTTTGCAGACTAATCAGATCATGTTCCTCACATGCTTAAAATGCATCCATGAATTTCCATCACAATTGAAATAAAATATAAATTCCCTTCTATGACATTTGAGACCCTGTATGACCTGAATCTAATCTTTTTCTTTATTTCCATATAGTGTCACTGTTGCCTGGTTTCCAAATCACAGCAGAATTATTTAAAACAAACGAAAGATTAAGTGGCCCTCCAACATTCTAAATTTATGTCTACCCTAATTCTGGGCTTTTGTACTGGTAATGAATTCTGCTCAGAATGATCTTCCCTAGTTCTTCCTATTGTTAGGCCTTGCTGGGTCTTCTTGTAATGAGGTGAACTGGCTTTCAGTCAACCTCTGTAGATAGTGCATACCTTTTCCTATATACTCACCTTTCATACCATTGACCTTTTAATTTTTTTTATTGAACTGATCATTCTCTGAAATCATCTTTTAAATTTACTGTATATTTGACACCATACAAGATTTAATATACAAAATGAAGAGATTGTTGCATAGCTCCAGGGTAAGACATTTTCATGTTATTTATGTATGGTGTGAGTGCTGTGACAGTGTTCACTGTGGTTTACTTCCAAAATGGAAGTAATAGTGTCTGTCTTTTTGTTAATTCTGATGTTAAGTCTTTGGACTAATGTTGGCACACTGTAGATCTGATGTTCATTAATGTGAAGGAATGAATAAAATAGTTTCTAAAGAAATGTTGATCTTTTTGCTCAGATACAGTATAGTACAATGGGAGTGTTGTGTTTTCCAGGTTGAAAGCCAGCATGTAAAATTCTTATTTAACCTAAAGTGTTCGTCGATGTATCATTTTCATCCAAAGATGCAAATGATTTACTTGGTTCCAGTTTACATGTTATCAGTATATCTCTATTATAAAATAATTGTGACTATATTCAAGAGACTGCCTAAAAATGTTACGAAGGGAAAATTAATTGGCTACATAAAGCCTGCAATAAATTGGGTTATGAAAGACAATCCGAGAAAATGTAATCCACGGGAAACAAAACAGCACACGTAGATTCTGTCTTATTTTCCTAAAAAACAGACATTAGAATACTTGGCTTTGATTTAGAACCTTAGAAACCTTTACTTTCTGCTGGAGCATTCCAAGACATTATTCATCTTCCTTATTCTCCATGGATACCTAGAGTACCATCTGTGCTATATCACACAGTATATTCTGTGCTGTATTACACAATTGTAAGGCAGTTTATCCAGCAGCCTGAACTTCAATTGCCTTCTTATATACCATTCCATTCCTTCAGGCTAAACGCTCTACCTCCCTTTTTATCTGCTTCTTGTTTTGTATATTTTCTTTCTTCATGAACAAAGCTTGTTCTCTTCTACTTAATGAGTGCTCAGACCCGATCCTTTTAAATCTGAAGGTTATCATATAGTGTCAGCAGATATTGAGGAGAATAACATCACCTTGTGAGACACAGGCTATAGACCAGGTCATTATAGAAGACCTCCTGCCCAGCAGGGTTCAGAGAAAATTTGAATGTTCAATGTTTTCAATCCATTCACCCAAATATCCCCATTTTTGGTTACAAGGTCTCACTTTTTTTATTTATAAGGATCAAGGCATACCAAGATTGTATGTTTAGTCTTCATTGAAGAATTTTTAAACATATCACCATATCCTGGGACTGATTTTCAGCACAATCTTTCTTGTGGCTGCAATATTTAAGAATTGCTCTTAGTACTACCAAGTAATTCTTGAGCTTTTTCACAGTATGCTTAGTGTTGAAAAAAAAATCAGTTTTGAGCAGTATGTGTGTGTGTGTGTGTGTGTGTGTGTATGTGTATGTGTGTGTGTGTGTGTAAGGTTTTCAAATTTGTCAAAGCACACATTCCACATAACATTTGTTATATTATCATTGCCTCTTTACTAATCAAGTGCAGTCACCTTCTCACTCTGCAGTTTGCATCTGAACTTTTTAACTGAATACTGCAAAAAGTCTTAGTAAATATGATAACTATTCAAGCCAGGGATTATTACACCAATTACTTCCCAAAATAAGTATCTTTCAACTTTATATCTGTGAGAAGTGCAAGACTAAAATCTTATTCTAAGAATTTGCTTGTAGGACCACTAATGTAACCAATTGCCAATTGTCTTAGATACTTTCAAAAATCCCGCCAGGGTATAGCAAATATATATATATATTTATACATATATATATGAGTGGGGTGGTATAATAGAAGAATTGCTACACTATCAGGGCAACAAAACTGAGGGAACAAGCATGTGGTATATAGAAAGAAATGAGAGGAAGACATATATGTTTGTGAATAACCATCAGCTCGCAAAGAAATATGGTGCTTGCTGACTTGCATAATATATCTTTGGAAAGGAAGTATAAAATTACTGTGCCTGGAATTGTACATTTTGGTTTTAGAGAAAGAAAATCAAGCTATTTATCTGCCTACTCCATGTCTCCTGTCTTTTATTGCTCAAAGTTTAACTCCTAGGGTTGAACATTCCCACATTTCTAGACTCTTTTAACTTGCCCTGCCTGTCTCTCACTAAAAGCCAGAGCCTGCATGGTACCAGCTGAGTTGGACCTGGGTGCTGGACCTGATGAGCTGTCACCCTCATAGAAGCAATGATGAGCATGATGAAGGTCAGCCCTTGTCTTTAACATGGGTTGAAATAACCATTTGAAGACTGAGGAGATGGCAAAATTGATAAAGGAAAAATTATATCCTAGGTATTCAATCTGTTGTATTACATATAAATTTATTTTTGAAAGACCTTTGCTCGATTGTGTTTGCAGAAATATACAAATGGTATATACAGTATTCAAGCCACAAAATATTTGTTTCTTTTATTTTCCTCTTTAACCATTATTAAATGTTGTTTCCTTAAAAAGGTGTTTGTGGCCTGGCTCGGGGGCTCAGTCTGTAATCCCATTACTTTGGGAGACTGAGGAAAGCAGATTGCCTGAGGCTGCCGGTTCCAGACCAGCCTCGGCAACTTCACAAGACCTCTCTCGACAATAAATAAAAAAATTAGCTGGGCATTGTAGTGCCCACCTGTAGTTCCAGCTACTTAGAAGACTGAGATGGAAGGATCGCTGGAGCCCAGCAGGTTGACGCCGTGAGTGTACCACTGCACTCCAGCCTGGGCAACAGAGTGAGACTCCTACTCGGAAAAAAAAAAAAAAAGTTTGTGTAGACTTGACTTGTATTAACATAGGAGACCTGGGATATGTTGTTCTTTATTTTGTGCATGTAATGGAATTCTCCCAGAGAGGATCAGATATTTGTACTAATGTGGTCACATTTTGGGAGTAACTGACATTTCTCAGACCATGCTTTCAGTTACATAATTCAGGGAATGTAATCCTGCAAAAAAGTCTCATTCAATTTTTAGGTGCATTTGACCTCAAAAATAGTCTTTTTTCTTTTTTTGTTGATATCTAAAGCACATATTTCCAGTGCACAACTTAGTTCCCTCAAAGTTGTTAAGCACTTGACCTCTGGAGTTGAAATTGTATGTTTTTGCCAAAAATACAAGCTGCAGATTATCTAGTTGTCCACATTGCAGTGAAGTCATTCTTTTAGCCAAACCATACTAAGTTTCAAGCAGTAGTAGTAAAAAATTATTCACTATACATCTTTATTTAGCCACCTAAGTTTTTTTCCATCTTCTGTCTCATAGTTGACAACGTAAAAGCAGACCTTAAACTTATACCAACAAACATTTGGTTCTAATCTGAGTCAAGAAACCAGTCCTCAAAACATTCCTAAGATAAAGTATCAGATTATTAGCCTCTGAGAAGACATTTGTAAACATTTAAGCTAAAAACATTAGGGTAAAAACAGCCTTCAAATCTACATTTGAAAATTTGCTTATACGATCAACCTGCATTCCATCATTTATGCCCAGATATGTTTAATCCAAGTTTAGATACAAAGTTCTATTTTTGCTTTCTACAGTTCCTCAAACCCCTTTATATAACAATTTTTGCATTTTTTTTTCCTGTTGGCAGAGCTATGTGGGCCAGTTGCATCACAATTGAATGCCAACAACTTTAATGGAAGATCAATTCTATTAGGAAAGTATAGATTCAGGCAATTAGGAACACACCTCCCTAAAATAGAAACGTCAGGATTAGAATGCTAACTACATCTTATATAATATTCTTCAAATAGCTTTTATTTAAAATATAAACTGTTTACTCTGGCTTAGTATTTTTCCTTTTAAAGACATTTTATTGAGAAAACTTTCAAATAGATATAATAGTAGTTAGAAAAATGGAATAAAACTTATGTATGAATCACTTGACTTCAAAAACTGTCAACTCATGGCCAATCTTGTATTACACGTATTTTCAACCACTTCCCTCTCAGCTCCATTAAAGCCATAAAAATTTAGTTTGTATCAATAAAAGATAACATTTGATTTTAAAAAATATAAACACAATATCATTGACACTTTAAAAGAGTAATTTTTTTTCAATTATCAAATATCAATTCAATGTGCAAAATTTTTAATGTAAAGTTTTGTCAAGTGAATATAGTGGTTTGCAATTCACACACACAAAAAAATTATGTGCTTCATTTTCTTTTAGTAGTCACTATTTCTAATTTAAACACAAATGACTTAACTTTGCTGCATACTAAAATGGTTCATGAAATATTTACTTATACCTAAAAGCATTTGAATATTGAAAATTTATGTTATTTAATCTACTGTTACTGAAAAAGAAATGTATTATTAAATTGCAACCTTTCTTCCTACAAAATGCCAAAAAATATGGAATTTTGGTTTATTTGAGTAATTTTATTTGCATAAAATAGTATGCAATTCTAATTTTAAATTTTGTAAATTAAATTGTATGTAGTCTGTGGTTAAATTTAGATAGGTAAGTATGTGTGTAATCACATTCTATTATACTCTTTAATGCATTATTCTATAACATTGATAATCTAATAGATGCCAACTGTAACAATTCTTTAATGGAAGGTAATAGTATCATTCAGAAATGAATGTTAGGAAAAACACACACATATACAAGGAGGATCTCCCAAAACTAGAATTTATTTGTTAAAAAAAGTATGTATTTTTACATGTTTAAACTTCAGTCACCTTCAAAGTACTCTCTGTTTGATGCAATACACCTGTTGAGATGCTTTCTCCACTGCTTAGAAGAGTTTTTGAACTTGTCCTTTTTTATTCATTTTAGTGCTTCTGCCATATTTTGTTTCACCTATTCTACGTGCTCAAATCATTTCCCATGAGGACTTTTCATCTGAGGAAACAGACAAAAATAAAAGTTGCTTGGATCAAGATTGGATGAATAGGGAGGGTGGGACTTGGAGTTCATGCCAATTTGGGTTAAAAGCTGTTAGACACTCAGTGCAGTGCGGGCAGTTGTATTGTTGTCATAGTGGAAGAACCAGTCACCTGTTTGTCACAACTTGGGACATTTCTTCCAAAAATTGTTATACAACCTTCTCAAAACTTCCAGATTAAAACTTTGGGTGACCATTTGATATGGAGAAACATATTCTAAGTATACTACAAGGGACCTGTCCTCCAAAAAGTAATTCTGTTTCTTGGAGGCATCTCCCATCGTACACACACACACACACACACACACACACACACACACACACACACACGCACACACGCACACACACGCATGCCGCACATACATGCACATGGTTTACTTAATTTTTCTGAGAATCTTCTCTGTTTTGTTTGTTTGTTTGTTTGTTTTGTTTTGGTAGAGATGAGGACTTGCTATGTTGTCCAGGCTGGTCTCAAAATCCTGGGTTCAAACAATCCTCCCACCTTAGTTTCACAAAGTGCTGGAATTGCAGGTGTAAGTCACTGAATATTGAGTGTGCCTGGCTTCTCTGACTTTTAAAAAATAGTCACTGTGCCTGGCTTCTCTGGCTTTTAAAAAAATGCATTTGTTTTTTAAGTTTTACAGTCACCTTTTTATGACTGTCAGAACTGCAATTCAAGGTATGTAGAGAAAATTGAAAGTGACTCCATGTGGCGCTTAATCAGTAGGCAGATCTGTATTAAATATTGATAAGCTCTATCACATTTCTTAATGTTCACTGTGTTTAAAGGGGATCTCTTTTTTATCTTGATATCTTCAATAAGTACTTTTTATCTTGATATCTTCCAATGAATACTTTTGTGTAACTAAAAAAATAAACTCCAAGTCATTCAACAAACATTTTTTACCTGCCTTGACTATGACAGGCACCAAATTATGTGTCTTAGATTCAGTTGTGGAATAAGAAGATTTTACTAGGCAAAATCTAAGCCTACTTCAACTTTTATTATTCTATTATATTTTCTACTCACACATACAGAAAACTGTTTTCTCAGTCTCTGAGTGGTGGTGCAATAAATTGAAAAGAAAGAACTACATATAGTAATTCTTCATCACCATTCCTTTAATGAAGGGATATTTCATATGCACAGACATATACAACATGTAACCAGTTTATTTGTGAATCAGTATTTTATCAATTACTTATAGTGAATATGAGTGTGATTTGTAGTAACTATGATAAATGTCTTAGTGTTGTATTATAAGTAGCTTCAAATGTGCCACCATGAAATTCATGTTTATACCATAAATATTTATAAGCATTATTAATACTTAAATTCCTTAAATCATTGCCTTTTTAAAAATATTGAAGTCATTCCTATTTTGAGAACTTTAAAATATTTTCACTGGTGTTAAATTGAATTGCCTATGATTCATTTTTGATAGGCCATAGACTTAATCCAGTGTGTCTTAGTCCTTTTTTAAAATTGTTGACAGTTGATACTTCATATTAATCATACCTCTGTAGATAAAATTTGCAGAGTACTACTGACAGACTTTTGCGTTAATTGCATACTCTGTTATTGTGTTGATCCTGAAGAGGTGGTAGATTCCACCAATCCTTATACAAAGGTGAGAAGATGGCAGGGCAGGTAGCTCTCCTATAAAGATCAGCTTAGAATGGATATTGAGAGAATGTAAACGGGGGTTTAAAATGATGAACAAAGCGGGGCTCGGTGGCTCAGCCTGTAATCCCTCGCTTTGGGAGGCTGAGGTGAGTGGATTGCCTGAGCCTGCGGGTTTGAGACCCGCCTGTGCAACTTGGCGAGCCCTCATCTCTACAATAAATTAAAAAAAAATTAGCCGGGCGTGGTAGCGTGCGCCTGTAGTTCCAGCTACTTGGAAGGCTGAGGCGGAAGGAACGCCGGAGCCCAGCAGGTCGAGGCTGCAGTGACTGGGAGTGGTCACTGCACTCCAGTCTGGGTGACAGAGTGAGACTCCAACTCAAAAAAAAAAAAAAAAATTAATGAACAATTATTATTCGAAGCATGTATGGCAGATATAAAAAAGAGAGTCTAAATACTGCTGTTTATAATAGAATTAAGGAACACAATACAAATTAGTCATTAACTTATTCAGAATTTAAAAAATTAATTCACAATACAAATGCCTGAATAAATGCAAAAAATTGTTTTTAAGTATCTCATGCATTTGCTAGCAAAAAGGGTGCTTTACTACAGGTAAATTATCTTTCACATGCACACAAAAACGAGAGAGTTCACTGAAATAGTAAAATTAAAAAGTATTAGAGTGTCAGATTAGCTCCCAAACATGACTAATTTATACTCTGAGAGTCTAACTTATAGTGCTGAAATTCTGTACATCATATA
Source organism: Carlito syrichta (assembly GCF_000164805.1). NCBI lineage: Eukaryota > Metazoa > Chordata > Mammalia > Primates > Tarsiidae > Carlito > Carlito syrichta. Next base: position 218,666 of record NW_007261481.1, read on the forward strand.
TATAAATAGTCATCACACCAGGGTGATTGGATGATGCATTTTATTTTCTTTTCCAAAAATATATATACAGCTATAAAGGGGTCATATTTACCCAGTGTGAATAGCTTTCAGATATATTTCAAAGTGAAAACAAATTTATAAAACCAGATCCCATATTTGCTACATTTGGCAGTGACTTCATTTAATAGGAAAACAAAAAAATCAGACTTACATTTTTATTTCATCTATATGCCAGGCAGTATTCTAATATACACCAATTAATCCTTATAACCATGCTATGAAGTAGGTACTATTAGTGTCCCCAATTTAGAGGGGAGGCAGCTTTAAAAAAAAAATTAAGTTATTTTCCCTAGGGTTATGATTTCTACCTAGGTAGTCTGAATGCAGAGAGGATGCTATTAATGTCTATGTTAGCTGCCTTTCCAAAATAACATCAGACATTTATTGAAAGAAGATCTGATGCTCAAACACACAGTCATTTTAACTATTTATAAAAAGAAATAGCATTTTATACAAATTTTTTAATATTAAAATTTTGTAGATGAGGCAAAATAATGTGGAGATTTTAATAGCAAATAAAAATCAAAAACATGTACAAATTTGGAGAAAAAGCAAATGTGAAAACATGACAATTCTTAGAAGATTTAATTCTTATGTAAAATTACAAATGTTGTCTAAGATTAGCCACAAATTTAGAGAGCTATATTTAGTGTAGGGTTTTAAGTTCAATTGTGATAGCTGAAAAAGCCACCAGAGAAATTTCATCCAATAAAGAAATACCAATGTAGATATCTATATCTATATAACCATAGTCAAAAATTAACTCAAAATGGATCAAACACGTATGTGTGATATATGTGTGTATTTATTTATATTACATTTGTGTTAGTTAATTAATTGTGTGTTTATCCTAATAGAAATGTAAATTTTTTCAGGGTATCTGTATCTTATAATTAGGTAGTACTTTCATACCAGGCATTATTTTAAATCTTTACATTCTTCAAAATAGTGCTTTAAGTCAATCAATATAATTATATTGCCAACCATTTATTTTATAACAATAATAATTGATATTGTTACAATTATTATCTTCTAATCAGAAGAAAAGAGTAAAAAATAGATTCATGCATGTATAGAATTTTAATCTATGTCTTGTGAGGTATAAATTAATAAGAAGCTATGATGTACTTGAAAAATGGTGATAGTAATATCTGATTATTTATCTATCAGAGAATAAATATATTGGGATATTACACAAGCACTTAAAGGAAATATTTAAATAACTATCAATGAAACAGTTTCACAATCTACTAATAAGAAATGGAAAATAGGGTGTGAGATGATAAAATCCCATTAATACAAAAGAAATAATGGCATATGTAAATATATGTGCGAGTGTGTGACACATATATGGTACCTATGTTGTTTAATGGCCTAAATTATTCATCCTTATTATGTCTATTTCCTTTGCAATGTGACTTTGTGGCTATTCAAATCACTAGGTGTAACCTATATGCACAAGAATGAAAATGGGCCTCTCCCTCTCACCATAGACAAAAATTAACTCAAAACACATCAAGAACTAAAATGTGAAACCTCAATCTATAAGAATCTTAGGAGAATACTTACCTTCTGGTCACTGAAGTAGGTGATGAATTTATGGCTAGTTCCTCAAAAGCAAACGAAGCAACATCTAATATTGACAGGTGGGACCTTATCAAGCTAAAAAGATTTTGCACAGGATGATAAACCACCCAAAGTGTTTTTGAATGTGAAAAAATTTGCAAACTATGCATCTGACAAAGACCAAACATCAAGGAACTACAAGGAACTAAATCAAATCAACAGGAAAAAAAATTGGCCCCGTTAAAAAGTGAGCAAGGGTCATGACAGACACTTCTCAAAGAAAGACATCAAAGCCAATGACAAATATGAAAAATGCTCAGCTTCACTAATCATCAGAAAATTGCAAATCCAAACCACAATGAGATACCACCTAACACTGGTCAGGATGACTATCATTAAAAAGTAAAAAAATCTATATGCCTGTTCTTGTACCAATACCAGGCTGCTTTTGAATATTGTAGCTTTCTAATAAAGTTTAAAGTCTGGGAGTGTGATACCTCCTGTTTTGCTTTTTTTTGCTGAGGATTGTTTTGGCTCTTGTGGTTATTTATGCTTCCATGTGAATTCCTGTATTGTCGTTTCCAGGTCTGAGAAGAATGTTGCTGGTAATTTAATGGGTATTGCATTAAATCTGTAGATTGCCTTGGGTAGGATGGATATCTTAACAATTTTGATTCTTTCAATCCATAAGCATGGAATATTTTTCCATTTGTTTGTGTCATCTGATTTATTTGAGCAGTGTTTTGTAGTTTTTGATGCAAAGGTCTTTCACTTCTCTGGTTAGGAAGATTTCAAGGTATTTCAATTTTTTGTGTGGCTATTGTGAATGGGGTTGTGCTTTATATCTCGGCTTCTGTTTGTTTATTGTTGGTGTATAGGAATACAACTGTCTTTTGCATATTTATTTTATATGCTGAGACTTGCCAAAGTCTTTTATCAGTGCAAGGAGGTTTTTGACAGAAGGAACTCAAATCACTCTATGAAAAATATAACTGCACACACATGATTATTGCAGCATTATTCCCAATAGCAAAAACATGGAATCAACCATGCTGCCCATCAGAAGAGGACTGGATAAAAAAAATGTGGTATATACACATGATGGAATATTATGTAGCCATAAAGAAAGACAAAATTATGAACTTTGCAGCAACTTGGATGGACTTACTCTATAATACTGAGTGATCTATTGCAGAAACAAAGAACTGAGTATCACATGTTATCACTTACAAGCGAACCTTGAACAAATATTGTAATACTATAAAAAAGGATTGACAATAGTGGGAAACTGCTGGGGGTGAGGCAGGACTGGCAGTAGTGGGAAACTGCCAGGGAAGAGGGGCACACCTCATCAACAAGGGTACCTGCATAATTAACATTTGTATATATAACCCTGAATTGTACCCCACATCTTTAAAACAAAAATCTTCAAAAACAAATACAGAAAAAAAGTTAAAAAATATCAACAGGTGTTGATAAGGCTGCAGAGAAAAGGAAATGCTTCAACCCTGAAAGTAGGAATGTAAGCTTTGTGAAAAGTAGTATGGCATTTTCTCAAAGAACTAAAAATTGAGCTAACATACCACCCAGCAATGTGAAAAGCAATGTGGCATTTCCTCAAATAACTAAAAATTGAGCTACCATACCACCCAGCAATCCCACTTTTGTGAATATTACCAGAGAAACATAAGTTATTCTACCAAAAAGATACCTGCATGCTTATGTTCATTGCAACACTATTCACAATAACAAAAATATAGAACACCCAGAGGCCCATCAAAAGTGGAATGGATAAAGAAAATTTGGTACACATACATGATGGAATGCTGTGCAGTCATAAAGAAGAACAAAGTCACGTCCTTTGCAGCAACATGGATGCAACTGGATACCATTATTCTGAGTTAACTATCACAGAAAGAAAAAACTGAGTACTATATGTTCTCACTCATAAGTGGGCCCTAAACATTGGGCACATGAGCACAAAGGTGGGGTCAATGGATGCTGGTAGCTACTAGTTGGGAGAGGGAGGCGGGGGAAAAAGGGGTATACAACTACCCATTGGGTACCCTGTCTACCACTAGAGGAGAGATGGCTTGCCAGAAACCCAAACCTCACCTGGATGCAATTTACATGCATAGCAAATCCATGTACCCCACTACTCTAAAATTAAAATTAAAAAGAAAATAGGGGTAGCCTAATCTTTCCTTGATTTTCAGCTCATCCATTTGACTTGCTAATGGGATGCTAGCAAAAAACAAACACTTGTACATTTCAGCTTCTCTAACTGTTCTTCCTTTGATATGACTGTACTGAAATAGTCTGCTAAAGGGAGAGAAGGGTGAACTTGAATTATTTCAACTCAGTGTCTCACACAACAACAGGTCATCGTAGACCAAAGAATAGACAACTGGTCCTGAGATCTGTGATAGAGGCCAGCCAAGGTAAATATAGCTACCTAGCCAACCTGCTGTTAACTGAGGATGCACAAGTGAGACATGCCAAGATCACATGTTATATGACATTGTTGAGACAACAGAGAAACAATATAGTGAGTTGTGAATATATGTGATGGGAAAATATAGAAATATAATGTTTCTATTATTGATCTTAATTACCCACATACAAGTTTTGGCTGGTGTAAAGTGGAAAATTGAGAAAATAAATGACTTTTTAAAAAAGACATTGATTCTAAATGGGATTTTTTACTGATATTTTGACCATAAAAATTTTTGTTGTACATAACTGTTTAGTATAGCATAGAACATTGGAAATCACTAGTCTTTGCTAATTAGATGCCAGATGGGGTTTTTAATATAGTGACAATTATAGTTGCTGTTATGCATTTCAACAAATACATGTCCAACTTTTTAAAAAAAACGATGTGTGCTGTAAGACAAACTATATAGTGAAATTCATGAAAAAATATAAATGTATGGTTTTTAATCTCAAGATAGTGAGTATTATGGACTAAATTATGTGTCTTGGTAGAATTCACATGTTGAAGCTCTGAACTTCAGTGTGTTTGTTGGGGGGAGGGATTTGATAGGATTAGTGTCCCTGAAAGAACAGAGATCAAAGAGCTTGCTCTTATCTCTACATGCATATATCCAGCAGAGACAGGTGAGGATATAGTAAGAAGGTGGTTGTCTGCGAGTCAGGAAGGGAGACCTCATTAGAAACCAACCATGTCACACATTGATCTAGAATTTCTAACCTCCAGAAATATGAGAAATACATGTGTGTTGTTTAAGCACACAGTCTGTGAAATTTTGTTATGGCAGCCAAGCAGGCTAACACAGTAAAATTTAGCTTATTTTCATTTTTAAAAAATATATTTTTTAATATTACTTGTGTTTTAGAAAAACAACAAATAGTATATAAAGGCTATGCTGCTCTGGTCTCTTTTTAAATTATTTGAAATAATACATCTGTAAACAGAGAGTTTTGTGCCTCACATATAATTTCATACTCATACAATAGTCAAGTATGTTACATACAAATATATTTTTCAGCATTTAAATTTTTTACTTAAGTGTTTAGTGTTTAATTGCCTAAATTTTCACATATAACAGTTAAAAAGAATCTTATTTTATAAATAGGAAAATTTGTGGAAAATTTTATTTTGTCTTTCAATAAATATTTCTGAATTTTTCTTTGAATCTCCTCTCCCTGGGTCTGTGAAATTTGGTCTAATGCAATGTGTCCCTCATTATCTCATTACTTGATAGATGTAAGAATCCAAAAAGTTCTCACAGAGAATCAAGTGGGATATTTGTTTTGTTTTTGAAGTGGGGGGATCTTTGTCTTTGTCATCTAATGATATTGGTGGAAAATCTTTATTCTAGGCAGATCTGTACGGGTCATTACCAAATGGTTGAACCCTTCTCTCAGGAATATGTGGGAAACAGCTACTCTCTTACAAGGACATCTATCATCTCTATTCTCCTCCATCAGCTGTTTCTGAGTCATAATGAATGCACAACTTTGCTGCTTCCCCAGATTCTACCCAAGAATACATGACTGTCCTACTCTGACATACATTTTCCCAAAACCTTTTTGTTTCATGTTGTTCTGATTTATATTTCCTCCACCTTTCTCAGCATTATCCTTGAAGCAAGTGAAGTGGGAAGGATGAAGGGAAGAAATTTAGTTCTTTTTATCAGTAGCATGTACCAGTTCCCCACCAACACATTTAAAAAAAAAAAGTCTTCATAGTCTGTGATGTACTCCCAGTTTGTTATGAGCGGCATAAACATTATAGATTTTTGCTGGTTTTGATATTGGAAAATTTTTATTTTTTCCAAACTATTCTCTCAGTGAGAAATTAACAATGAACACTTTTGTATATTATCATGCTCTTCCTTCACTGATACAGTGAAAGATAAAAAGATACTAGCTCAGGGAACATGGAAGAGGAAATGAAAAGAATGTTCCAAGGAAAATAATCAGTTAACATTATAAATATTATCCTACTCAAAATCAGTCGTTTGCCATCAGCCACCAAAGTAATCTGAAGAGAATAGAAATTAATTTTGTTAAGGGGAAGTGTGGTGACAATGAAATAAAGACTGATACCAAGGTAAATGGTTATTAAAAAAAAAAAAAACAAACCTCTGGATGATTAATTTCAAATACAAGGTGAATCAAACCCACCCTTGATAGAAAATATATTTCAGATCAAGAAGAGCAATGCAAGTTTAAATCAGATATATCTTTTGGGCCATGTTTGTAGTTTTATACCTCAAAGTTGAAAATATGGTGAGTTGTGACTTTACTATTTTTTTATTCCTTTACAAACTTCCTCTGAAAACAAACAAATGTGCCTGGCTTAATATACACTCTTGAATATCTATCTTCCTGAGGGAGAGATGGAGTTATGCAGCACACAGCAAGAATAAAGAAAAAGTGTGGGCGGAGAGAAAGAAGGATCTGAGGATTGTATCAATGTGTGAAATTAAAGGTAGGAAAGAGCATAGTAATTGTGTCATTCCAAATAATATCTCCACTTTACCTTATTTGAAAGAATATTTTGAAATGCTGATTTGATAGATTTCGAGGTGAAGGCAATTTTATATTTTAAAATTATTGTGTGCATTTTTATATTCAATACTTTAAGATAATGTGTTATATCTGAGATCGTGGCAACGATGGAAATACACACAATGAAAAGAGAAAAACATGTAAAACCTGACACAAAGTTTGGATACACATCTGCCAAATTAGTGATTCTTTCTGACAAATAGGCACACAGATATTTTAGAATATTAATGTCTGCTTATTACTTTTAAACTTTTTGTTTATTTCTTGAAAACATAACAACTTTCATCACATAGTTTAACCCTACGTGATGGCCACTGTTTAAAATCAAATGCCATATAGATGGTATTATTTGAGATAGGTTTGTATCTCAGAAAAATATTTTCACACATAGAAATTAATTTTTAAACTAACATAAAAGTATAAAATCTTATAAAATATAAAAAACTGCTAAATAAAAGTATTGTTTGTGTCTCGTTTTCATGTTTTTCTTAGCGATCTGCGTTATATTAATACAGATGTTTAAATCATGTATCTCTACAAAATATATAGAACAGAGAAGGAATTCAACAGAAGATCCCTTATGCCATGATTCTAAGTCAGTCATCTACTAGCTGTGAGTACACCTTCAGGTATGGTTCCCCTCTGCGTGTGATTTCTAAAGTACAATCTGGCTTAGAGCCTTTCTTTCTTTTCATGTTAGTACTTCTATAACAAAGGTACCAAAGGTGAAGCATTTAGAATAAAGGTAACCGAATGAGGTGGGAAAATACTGACAATCTTTTCAAAATCTATAGAATTTCTTCTCCTGACATCCAGCTCTCTATCTCCATGTATTTTAATATCTTACAAACTAGAAGGATAAAATTTAGGTTTACCAAATCTATTTTTTATACATACAAACTTCTGAGATGCTAGCATATCTGGTAAAATATCACAAAAAAGAAGTATTATACGTTTTTGGTGTTCTTTAACTTTTTAAAAATAAATCTCCAAGTAAAACATGAATTATATAGAACCAAATTACCAGAGTTCTTGCTCTTGATATTTTTGGAGGGAGGGTGAGGGAGAGATCACATTATTTAGAGTGTATATTTAAAGTTATAGTAATTAAAACAGTATAATACCAACATAAAGATAGACATATAGACCAATTGAACAGAATAGAAATCCCAGAAATAAACCCACACATATACAGTCAACAGATCTATGACAAGCATGCAAAAAATATAGAATGAGGAACGAATAATCTCTTGAATAAACGATGCTGGGAAAATTGTATATCTGCACAGAAATAATGAAACTTGACCCCCATCTTATACCAAAAGTCAACTCAAAATGAATGGAAGATCTGAAACTAACTCCTGGAAGAAAACATAGGAGAAACATCTTCTTGACATTGGTCTTGACAATGAGTTCTTGGCTGCGATATCAAAAGCATAGACAATAAAAACTGCATGGCAAAGGAAACAGTCTGCAGAATGAACAGCAGACAACTTACAGATTGGGAGGAAATATTTGTAAACAATAAATCTGATAAGAGGTTAATTAATATCCAAGTTATGTAAGAAACTCAGACAGCTCAATGGCAATAAAACACCCAATTTAATAGGCTGAACAAACATTTCTCAAAAGAAGACATTTAATGGCCAATAGATGAAAAAGTGCTCAAGATAACTAATTATCAAGAAAATGCAAATCAATTTTCTATTTAAAAAACAAATCCAGAAAATAACAAATTGTTGATGAAATTGTGGAGAAAAAGGAACCCTAGTAATCTGTGGGAATATGAAATGTTGCAGTCACTTTGAAATCATAATAAAAGGATTAGCAGTAGTGGGAAACTGCAGAGAAGGGTAGGGGCAGGATTGACAGTAGTGGAAATCGTTCAGGGGAAGCGGGGGTATACCTTACCATCTTTAAAATTAAAAAAAAAAACTAAAAATTAAAAAAATTTAAAAAATATAAGTAAAACTACCATATATATTATATATATATATAAAACTACATATTGATTGATAGATTAATGGATAACGAAAATGTGTTATATATATATATACAATGGTATGTTAGTGAATCTTATAAAAGAAGAAAACTCTGCCAATGAAGCATTTTATATACCTGGAGCACATTATGCTAAGTGAAATATTCTTGTTAGAGAAGGACAAATTTTTCATAATTTCACTTATATTAGGTTTCTAAAATAATCAAGCTCATAGAGAAAAAAAAGAAATAATAGTTGCCAGAAGCAGAAGAGAGGCAAAAGTGGGGTCTGGTTTAAATGGGTATAAAGTCAGTTATACAAGATGAATCAGTTATAGAAATCTGCTGCACAGTATAGTATATACTATACATGCCCTTGAAAATTGTTAAGAGGGTAGATCTCATGTTAAGAATCTTTAACACAAAAGTCAAACCCACACATACACATACACACACCCCAATGGTCCCAAGGAAATGTAAAGGAGTAATGAATATGTTTATTGCTTTGATTATCATAATAGTTTCACAGGTATACCTCTGCTTATATGACAACTCATCAAATTGCATATGTTAAATATGTGCAGTTTTTTGGTGCATGAATTCTATTTCAATAAAGCTATTAAAAAAGAACCCAAACATATACCAAGATCTAGAAAAGTATTTTTGTCAACCAAGAGTTCACACAGTAATGTAAGCGGACCTTGAACAATTACCATAATACTATAAGAAAGGGATTGGCAGTGGTGGGAAAGTGCGGGGTCAGGCGGCGAGGGGGCAGGATCGGCAGTAGTGGGAAAACGCCGGGGTCCGGGGGCTGGGAGGGTTCCCATCTCATCAGCAATGGCACCTGCATAATGAACATTTGTATACCTAACCCTGAATTGTACCCTACATCTTTAAAATTAAAAATTAAAAAAGAAATATTAACATAGTATTTTAGACTTCTGTGTAATCAAGGATAATTGAACATATTGACACATATTTTTCTATATAGTTTCACATTTATTCTTATTTATATCTATATGCTTATCATCTGTCTATCATTTGTCTATCTGCTAACTTACCTATCTGGCTTCCTATTTACCTATCACTGTTTCTTCTGGACAGAATTGAAATATCAGTAAAAATAAAAACTATAGTCTACAAAATTAAGAGAAGAGGCAGATAGTTAAACTATATGTTGTCAATAAAGTATTGGAAAATAGAAAGCTTAGGTTTTCCTGGCTCTTCATAAAGTTGAGTCTGAAACAGAGACTTGCATGCAGGTAGTTCATTTAGCAATGTGACCTCAGGAAGTGAATGTTAAGGGCAAATGAGTGAAGAAGTAAGAAGGGAAAAGTCAGGATGAGGATGTGTTATTGAGTTAGCCACACTGCAGGTGCCTGGTGCTTGATACTACAAGAATATTCTAAGGGACTTTTAAAAATGCAAGTCAAAACTCTTAGCTGGGAGGACTAAGAGAGCAACATTTATTCATCACAAACTTCTACTAATCAAACATGCCTCAATCTTTTGTAACTTTTCTGAGTTCTGGAGTTGAGCATGCATAGATGTACTTTTCTGCTAACATTCTACATTGTAATGATAGAAAATCAGCAGAATAGAAAGCATGCTATTCAGAACAGTGATCTGAGACAAATTTGGCCAGATTTCACTCACTTAAAGCCAATCAAACCCTGCATGGTATGATGGCTAAGGGGGAGGACTAGTGGGAGTCAAGAAAATTTTAAAGTGTTACACAAGAAGATTCAGTAGAATTCACTCACTGAAAAACTGCAATCAATATTTGCCCACCATTTAGATGACTTTGTCACAGAGCCTTTTCTATGATGATGTAATGATGTAATACGAAAGACTTAATAATACATGCAAAATTTTTGTCACTACAGCTGATCCTGGGGCTATAATGAATTTCTAACCTTTTCTACTTTAAATGTATATTTTTATTTCCTTCACCAATAATCTAGCAAGTATAGTTTTCTTGACTGGGTCACTTAGATATTTATCTATAAAACATCTGAGTTCTTATTTATTCGACTTATGAAGCTTCATAACTACTGAAATTGACTATTTACTATGATTATAGACTTAGAAGCACCTAGAGGCACTCCAATGAATTTCCTGGCTTTCAAATGTACTGACACCTGGTACAAATGTGGAGAAGTTACCTTAGCCCAAGTGAGCTCAACAGTGTGCATTAAAAATAAGTAAAAAAAAAAAAAAAAAGAGAGAGAGAGAGAGAGAGAGAGAGAGAGAGAGATTAGAAAAGCAAGAAGAATTTGATAAAGCATATAATTTCAATGGAAAACAAATAAAACCCTCTCCAGATGAGCCAATTCTAGTGTATAAAAAGTCAAACTCATAAACAAAAGTAAAATAGGGGAATTAGTACAACAGAGCTTTAATCTTTCAAAGAGAATATTAGTAACAAAAACATACTTTTTTTGTTTTCTATTACATAGAAAAGTTCTTGTATATAAAAATAAATACTTGATGATAAAGCACCCTAAAACTTATAATAGATCTTTGTAGATAGTTTTCTTTGTCTGCTAATTATCTTTAATGAGAAGATCTAAATGGTCAGGAGTTATTCATAACTTTAAGGTTATTGGAATTCTTATAACTCTGTTTATTGGATATGTACTCACACCCCTAATTCAAAATCAAGATCTCAAATTTGAAGAGTCAAAATTGTGGGGATCAGAAGCACAAATTCTGCAGGTAAGTCACAGGGACTTATCAAGTGAAGGGGTTATGTTACTCCTGAATTTGCAAATACTAGCTATTTGGGATAAAACACTATGTATCAGTTCATATACTGCATACTGAAGAAAAAAATGCTCAACTCACAGCGTTTGTCACTCAACAAACTGGTGCATTAACTCAGCTTTTATGAAAGCATTCTACCATTTTACTAGGTTGGCCACATCTGAATAGTGAGATATATACCAAAATCAATAAGTTCCAAGATTGTGCACTTATATCTCCTCTGTCAAGGTACTGAAATTATCTAAAAGTTTTTTTCATTTCCATCTGGTGGTTGTTGCTGGCTTTTAACTGAGTTCTCAGTTTTTTTCTACTTGGATTTTTCTAAACAATTTTGGACTTCTTTATAGCACAGGATTTGGGTTCCAAAAATATGTCACCTGAGAAAAAGTAAGAAAAGCAAAAACTGATACTTTTTAGTACCTTGTTTTAGACAATGTGATTTATATTACCATATAGTCATTAGGAATGAGAAACTAAGACTGGACTCTCTACATGAAAGAATGTATACTCAAATATTTGTGGAAAACTTGACACAAAAAATGCACACTTTTTTTTTTTTTTTTTACTTCTGGCCACACAATGTTTATATTATTTTCATATGAAGAATATATTCCCCACTTCCTTTCCCAAATAATCATCTATGAAATAGTGGATATTTTCAGCACTGTATGATATATTGTCTCTGCATAAACCATTCAGTTCCACCATAATAGCTTGTAAGTAGTCATAGACAATGTATACTTTAAGGTATATGGCTGTGTTCCATTAATATTTTATTTACAAACACACGCAGGCCAGAATTGTCCATCAGCCCACAAATTCCTGAGTTCTGATCTACTATAACAGCCTCATGTTTGAGGTACAAGATCTGCTCATCTGAATCCAGTCTGTGTATCAATGGAGTTCCTTGAAAGTGTTTCTTTTGGTAAAATCCTGTGCATTTAGTTTATTGCAATCCTAACAATAAAGTGCGAACAAGAGAAGTTCTCCAACACTCACAACCCAAATACAATGAAGGGACAGAAATAAGGTAATTACTAAAACGACTCCATTCAAAAGGTCAGAAGTGTTAGGAGAGACAGTTAGAAGACATACTTCTTTCTAGCAATTCTGAAACAGTTGGGTAGAGGTTGTCATTAGAGTAGTTTTGTGAGTCTGCCGTTGAACTTCAGAAGTTTAAGTCTACAGTTTTTATTTCATTTTTCACTCTTTCTGTGCTTTTTTTCAAGCTGAAATAATTTTAAAAAATTTTTGTGGATATTGTGAATCAGTTGGTAATTCACTTGATTAGAAAAACTACATTAAATATTTGTTCAGTATAAGACTTTGTCTGCCATGGGTTACCTGTAAGGCTGATGAAGACACTTTTTTCAATGTATTCAGAAGCCCTTTAATAAAAAGTATGAAGTATGCCTACATTAATGAATATTTTGTCTAATTACATATTTTTTGAGGCAATCTTTTGGATTTTTATGGTCTTTACTAATGATCTTATATTTACATGCTAAGTTTAATTTTTGTTCTGAAGTCCTTTATTTGAGAAACGTAGATAGATTAGAATGAGAAATCATTTAAATTTCAAACCCAGGAAAAGTCATATATTATTTCTATTTTCTTAATTTTAACTTGAATACTGAAAAACATTCCTTTCTTTTAACATTTTAACCTCAATTTTCTCCTTAATTTTATTATGAGCAGCTAGATTAAGAAAGGTGGCATCTTCAACACTCTGCCTAGAGATATGTAAAACATTGAGCACATGAACATCATCTATTAGTACGGTTACATTTTTCACAATTAATGAACCCATTTTGACACGTTATTATTAACTCAAGTTTATACTTATTTACAACCTAATTTTTGCGGTTCCACTCTATATTTATAAGACGTTTATATATGTATCCTTCCCCCCCCCCCAGTATATATGTACTCCTCCGCGGCCCCTGTGGCACACCTTCTCATAGTTCCCGTTCGTTCCTCCTAGGCATCTCCACAGCGTGCCACGAATCCTTGGCATCTCGCAGCGTGCCTTCTCGTCATCCCTGTGGTGCTCCTCCTTGACATCCCATGCTGTGCATCCTCGACATCCTGCGGGCATGCCCCCTGGGCCTCCCCTGCGGCGTGCCTTTTTGGCAAACATGTGGCGTGCATTCTCAGCCTTTCGTGACTGTATATTTATGAGATGTTTATGTCCGTACCCTTTCTTCCCCAGTAATGACAATCTCAGTAACATGCTTGGATGCATAGGCACACAGAACAGATAGCATGTTCTAGAGACCCTTATTGACAGTTTTGATCATGTGATAAAATTCATACCGTTGTCCCCCAAGAATGGTTCTGAGAAGTATTCTTTTTTTTTTTTTTTTTTTTGAGTTGGAGTCTCACTCTGTCGCCCAGACTGGAGTGCAGTGGCCGCTCCCGGCCACCGCAGCCTCGCCCTGCTGGGCTCAGGCTGTCCTTCCGCCTCAGCCTTTCAAGTAGCCGGAATTACAAGCATGCGCCACCACGCCCGGCTGATTTTGATTTATTGTAGAGATGAGGTCTCGCTGCCCAGGCGGGTCTCGAACCCGCGGGCTCAGGCAATCCACTCACCTCAGCCTCCCAAAGGCGCAGGATGACAGGCTGAGCCACCGAGTCCGGCTGAGAAGTATTCTTAAAGGGAAGGGACCTGTATCTGTTTTTGCCTATCATTCTTGCTCTTTGAAATACAAGCATAACTGCTGAATCTTCAGCCACAATCAAAGTGATGAACTCAGGAGTAGAAACTAAGGAAGGTATAGGACGTTGATTGGGAGCATTCTATCCATCACACCATGAAAAAAATTGAAAGCCCTGCATCCACTATTTTTATACTTGTTGACAAGGGGTGACAATTATTCTTTTATATCTTAACTATAGTGTTATTTTGAGTATTTCTATAACACATGCCCAAACTTAAGACTTATTAGCACATCATTTTAAGGTGTATATTCCTCACATCTCTATAATAAAGTACAATTTTAAAAAATAAGACGAGTCTAACCAGGAAATAATATGAGTTCAATCAGTGTAGATGGACTTTCATTAGTAGAGCATAGATGACTTCCCAGTTTTTTTCCAAGATAAAATAACACTTTTAATTCATCAATAATTATTTCATATTTGTCTTAATTCCAGTGCATTCTTTATTGTTCTACACTAAGGATGTTCCCACTCAGAAAATGGTTTTCTGAGGGTGTTTCTGGAAGAGACTAGCATTTGCGACAGTAGATATATAATAGAGATGACTGGATAATGCTCACCCACATCATTACCTTCATGGTGAGTAAAGAAAATCACCATGAAGGTAATGATGTGGGTGAGCATTATCCAGTCATCTTCTGCTGCCTTCAAACATGGCAGTTCCTGGTTCTTAAGTCTTCAGACTTAGACTGAATTATGTTGCCAGCTTTCCTAACTCTTGTTTGTGAAGGCATATTATGGTATTTCTCAGTCTCCATAATCCTGTGAACAAATTACCATAATAAATCTCCTTTTATCTCTATCTATCTCTCTATCTTTTTATCTATGCATCTTATCTATCATCTATCTGTCTGTCATCTATCTATATATCTCATCAATTTGCATTATACACATATCTATGTAGATAGGTAGACTAATAAATATAGATATATTTCTTATTGGTCTTTTATTTCTGGAAAATATTAATACAGCATTATATTCTGGTTTTGAAATAAGTGTTAATCTTCTTGACAGTAAACTGATCTTCCACATCCATTTTTCTAATTTTATTATTTTTATTGTTTTATATTATGGCATTAGAAATAAAGGGAAAATTATGTTTAATTTTTAATTTCTGGAAATCAAACACTTTTCTTTAGGCAATCCAATTAATTATGTGTTTTTCCATTACTCTTTTAAAAATTATAGTAGAGTAATGATGAATTGATCATCATTTGACTGGAATGTTTATGTATGTACCCTTTTCATACACATTTCAAAATATTCTTTGAGATCTACCTTACTAAAATTCCTTGCTTGTGTGGCTGCTGTTTTTGACAGTTGTCCAATGACTTTTCATTTATCAGCTTTAGCCTATAGCAGATTCTACTTCTGTCTGTGAGATCTGAGAAATGTGACAGAAATGCAGTCGCACACAAAGATATGTTCAGCTTCAGCAAAGTAGAGAATGATAGCAATAGTAAACTCACATTCTCCTTTACTGGCCCTTGTAGATCCGTCAATATCTCTTTAAGGATATTTGCTATTTAATTTATTACTTATAAACCTGGAATTGTGAAAATACAATAGAAAATGTCTTTTTATAGTTTTACTCTAATTCTTAATCTTTTAGTTTATCTGTTCTGTGTGTCATTGAGTAGAAACCCATGCATTTTTCCCTACAATTCTTATTCATTCATATACTAAAAAGACCAGAAATCATATCCAGGTTACCAGATAACTTTCATTTCTATTACCATTCTAGGAATTACTTGTCTTCTCTTTCTTAAATAATTTTTACATTATGTTAACTTTGACATAAAAAAAATTTGCCTTTGTGTGTGTGTTTTGTACCACTTTCTTCCATCAGTTTAGAGTTTCACCTAACTTTCTCTTCAAGCATTTGTTTGCTGAAGATATATCATTTCCCAAATGAATAAGATTTAAATTCTTCCTTTTATTCTTCCAACCTATTGATAAATTATGCTTTTGTGATAAACTCATCTCTTCTCCATTTTAAGGAGTAATCACTCACTGATTCTATGAGTATCTGTAGCATTTTAGATCAAATAAAATAATTAGTATGTTCCCAAAGTAGAAGATAAGAGAAGAAAAGGATAAATGTCGTAGGTTTCATAGTTTTCCCATAATGGGTATTGAGGAATGACCCACAGTTAAACAATTAGATCAGAGATGATTGTTCCTGATGTGATGCTGCACTTAGCCTCACTTCTTCACTCTGCTTGAAAGCTTCTGTCTGTCTCAAGGCATATAATAGCATCTTCTGCCATTTACCTCACTGTGCACATTCTACTCATAAACCACTTTTAGTTCATGTCACTAAAAAGATAGGCTTACTTTATAAGTTATAGTGGTCAACACCCATTGCACTGAAGATTTATCCCTACTAGACATTTATTTTATTTTTTTATTTATTTGAGTTGGAGTCTCACTCTGTCGCCCAGACTGGAGTGCAGTAGCCACTGCCGGCCACCGCAGCCTCTACCTGCTGGGCTCCGGCGATCCTTCCGCCTCAGCCTTCCGAGTAGCCGGAATTACAGGCACGTGCTACCATGCCTGGCTGATTTTTTGATTTATTGTAGAGATGACGTCTCGCCAATTTGCCCAGGCGGGTCTCAAACCCGCGGGCTCAGGCAATCCACTCACCTCAGCCTCCCAAAGAGCAGGATTACAGGCTGAGCCGCTGAGCCCGGCTAGACATTTATTTTATTACAGGAAAATGGCCAAAGTAAATTATGGTGCAGTTATAAAATATGAAACTGTTATTGGAACCTGGTTCAAAAATATATTTTTAAACGTGTACATTTGTTTGTTTTTTAAAAAGGAAGACATTTTTTAAAAGTGTTTTTCAGCAATATGAATCTATTTCTCCGAAAGGTGCATCCCAGTGGCAGAGAGTTCAAAATCTAATTCTCCTAGCTTAGCAAGCAGACCTACTCCTGAAAACAGCAAACAAGCACCCAGCATCTTTAACAAAATATTTATGCATAGAAACGTAGAGTCCTGCTTATATGTATAAGGTGGTAGTAAATGTCTCCAAAATGGGGGAAAAAACAGAAACTGGTGATTACAAAGAAATTCAAACCCCCAAAGAATAGCTGTCACTTTGTCCATTAGCAATATATTCATTCATTTCACTATATATTTCTGTTTTCTGTCTATTTCAAAAGAGCATGAAGCATACTGACAAATAATAAACTAGGCATATGATAATACTAGACAAAATCAGTGGTTAAAAATTGCTCAAAATGTATTATAGCTTTATCTCAATTAAGAATAATTAGGTACCTCACTATTCTACAATGTAATCAGATTCTGAAAATATAAAATTATTTTAATTTGTAAAAATGGTTGCTTAAACAAAACATATTTTTCTAATGTGTTGTGCATAAACCAAAGCTGTATAATTTGGTTTTTCTTATCTTCTTTAATATAACTAATAAATGCATTACATAGTAGTGACTGAACTCAGTTAAAATTGCTTTAAAAAACAAGCAAGCAAAATAATTTGATCTTAATTGAAAAAACTTATAACAATATAATATCCTCATAAAAATAAAAATGAGATTTCAAAAAGCTAATTTATAACAGAATTCTTGGGGGAAAAAATGTCCTGGACTTTTTGTAAAAGCCAGTTAGTAACAGCTCAGAATTGTACACCACAATCTTTTAATTGTTCATTGTTACTTTTTTTACTGTTCTGTTTTTGTCTAAAATCAAATGTCATTTTATATTTTAAATTTACATCTTTTAATGATCCCAAAGTTGTAACATGACAGTCATTTTTCCAGAAACTGTTAATCTTGCAACTGATAAACTAATAAAATGTTTTAATTTGACCTTTTTTGTGATGTCTGTGTATAAAGCTTTGTGATGAAAATGCCATATTACCATTCATTTTGTAAAATTGCTTTCATACATTTTGGAATATGCCACACAAGTATGGATACATAAATTAAATAAAAGGGGTGTGTGTGTGTGTGTGTGTGTGTGTGTGTGTGTGTGTGTGTGTGAATAGCCAAAATATTTCAACTTTGGGTTTTAAATACTAAATTTGTTGTTATATGTGTGTGTACCTATGTGAATGTCCACTATTTAAGCACAAAACTTTATTGAGAATAATTTCACAGTCATGTTTATACTTATATGCCGTTTTTATGACAACATTTTAAATATATTTAATTTACCATACAATTTAAGCATTTAAAATGTATAATTCAACGGTTTTTAGCATGTTCATAAAAATGTGCAACATTTACAACAGTAAATTTTTTTTTTTTGAGTTAGAGTCTCACTCTGTCACCCAGACTGGAATGCAGTGGCTGCTCCCGGCCACCGCAGCCTCGACCTGCTGGGCTCCGGCGATCCTTCTGCCTCAGTCTTCCAAGTAGCCGGAATTACAGGCATGCGCTACCACGCCCGGCTGATTTTTTGATTTATTGTAGAGATGAGGTCTCGCCTGCCCAGGTGGGTCTCGAACCCGCAGGCTAAGGCAATCCACTCACCTTAGCCTCCCAAAGGCGCGGGATTACAGGCTGAGCCACCGAGTCTGGTTGCAACAGTAAATTTTTGACAGTAAATATTTTGACAACTCAAAAGAAAAAATAAACAAACAAGAACTTCTGCACTCTTTAGTTATCATCTCACTATTTATAGTTCTGAATACTGATTAGCTTTATGTTTGCTTATTTTGGACATTTAATATAAATGGAATCATAAACATAGTCATTTGTGACTGTCTTATTTATTTAGCATAGTGTTTTTAAAGATTACTTCTGTTGTAACACATATCACTATTTGATTTTTGTGTGTGTGTGTGTGGTCAGATAATATTCTGTTGTATGGGTATATAAGATTTTGTTTTCCATTCATTAGTTGATGGATATTTGGGTTGTTTTCACCTTTTGTCTATTATGAATAATGCTGCTATAAACATTCATGCACAAGTTTTTATGAGGGCACATATTTTCATTTTTCCTCGATATAAACTCATGAGTGGAATAGCTAGGTTTTATGCTAAATCAAAATTTAATATGTTTAATAATTTGAGAAACTGTCAGAATTTCCCAAAGTGACTACACCACTTTTACATTTCTGATAGCAATGTATGAGGGTTTGAATTTATTCACATCCTCACCAATATTTCTTATTACCTGACTTTTTACTATAGCCATCCTAGTGCATATGAAGTAATATAGTTTTTGTTTTTCTTTTCTAATGACTGATGATATTGAGCATCTTTTTCTGTGCTAACTGAATATTTTTATATATTCATTGTAGAAATATTTATTTAGAGCCTCTGCCCATTTTTCCACTGGGTAATTTGTCTTTTTATTGTTAAGTTGCAAATGTTTTTTTGCCTTTTTATTGTTAAGTTGCAAGTGTTCTAGATATGTAATACACAGAAGCAAAAAATGTGTTCACATTTTAGAAAGTTTAATTTCTCTATTTTTTTGTTGCTTCTACTTTTGTTGTAATATCTATGAATTCAGTGCCCAATCTGAGAAGACAAATATTTAAAATTTATGAAAAAAAATGTTTCTTCCAGGCATGTTATAATTTTTGCTCTTGCCTTCAAGACTGTAATCCATTTGAATCAATTTTGGTCATGTCATAAAGGAAAAGTCCACATTTCTTCTCTTGTATGTGGTTTTTCAGTGGCTTTGCATGATTTGTTGAAAAGACTACACATTTCCTTTGAATTGAATTAACGCTTTTCAAAAAACAGTTGACTGTGGACACATAGGTTTATTTCAGAAGTCCCAATTTTATTTCACTGATATACATGTCTATATTGGCTATTGGTTTGTTGTAAGTACTATATTAGCTATTGGTTTGTTGTAAGTTTCAAATTATAAAGTGTGAATCCACCCTTTTTGTTTTCAATATTGTTTTGGTTGTTGAGATACCCTTGCAATTCTATATAAATTTTAAAATCAGCTTAACAATTTCTAGAACATCCCAATGGATGTTCATAGGGATCTTTTAAATTTGTAGATTATTTTAGAAAATATTGTCATCTTAACAATGTGAAGTCTCCAAATCCATGAAAATTGGATGTTTTGTAATATTTTTGGGTCTTTATTAATCATTTTCAATGAAGTTTTGTGGTTTTAGATTACATGTTTTGCACTTTTTGTTAAATTTATTCCTGAATATTTTATTACTTATTATGCTACTTAAAGTGGAATTGTTTTATTAATTTCCTTTTTGGATTGTTCAAATGTATAAGAATACAGTTAATTATTATGTTTTGATCAAGAATCCTGTAACCTTCATAAACCCATTTATTAATTTAAAATATAAGCGGCTCTCTTAGGATTCTTTATATGCCTTGTCACACCATTTGTGAATATAGATAAATTTACTTCTTCCCTATCAATCTGGAGATTTCTGTTTGTTTGTTTGTCTGAATGCCTTGATTAGAACTCTATTACAAAGCTAAGTAGGAGTGACCAGAGCAGACATCCTGATTTTGTTCCAAAGCAAAGTGTAAAGCATTCTGTCTTTTCCAGTAAGATGTTAGATGTGAGTGTTTCACAGATGCATTTTATTAGGGCTAGAAAGCCCCCTACTATTCTTTTGTTTGTTGCATGTGTTTTTATTATTTATGGGTGCTATATTTGTCACGTTTTTTTGTGCCTATTGATATTACCATGTCTCTTTTATATTCTGTTGATATGAAGCATTATGTTGGTTGACTTTTGGGTATTAAATAAACCTTGCATTTCTGTGATAAGTTCAACTTAGTGCAGGTATGTAATTATTTCAATGTTCCTGGATTCAGTTCGTTGGCATTGTGTTGAAGGTCTTAATGTACGTATTTAAATATTGGTAGGCAATATTGGTAAGCTGTTATTTTCTCCTATGTATTTTTCTGACTTGGTATCAGGTAAATAGTGACTATAGAATGAGTTTGGAAATGTTTCTTCCTTTTCTAATTCTTGCAATAGTTTGTGAAGAATTTGTATTAATTATTTTTAAATGTTTGATAGAATATAGTAGTAAAATTGTGTTGGTCTGAGAGATTCTTTGATAATAATAATTCTTTTATAATTATTATTAATAATTCAGTATTTTTATAAATTATGGGTCTATAAAGATTGTTTCTTCTTCAATCAATTTTTGTTAATTTTTGTACTTCTAGGAATTTCCATTTTACTTTAGTCATCTAATCTATTGATATACAACTGTTTATGGTATTCCTTTATATTTATTTATTAAATCAACATCGCTCTAAACATTTTTAAGGACATTGTCAAGAGGCATTTGTCTTATTCTAAATTCACCAATCATTTAATGTATAGGTGCCTTCAATTTAGCAAGTGAACTGCAAATTATATGTATTGTATGTATTGTTTAAGAGTATTCAGAAATATGTTTTTGGTATTGTTTTAAGCAAGTTGAAATGAAACATACTTAAAAAGGTTTGTTAACATATACATCTTAAATATACTCTTAATTTCAGCATTGATATGAGTTTCTAATTTCAACTGTTCTGCTTTCTATACACTTATTTTTTTCTTTTTTTTAACCTAAATGAGAAACATACCAATTTCTATTTATTCTCATTTATCACATGTAGAAAACAGAGAAATACTCTCTTTACAACATTGGCAATTTACAAAGGGTAGTTGATGGGATCTCTAAAATGAATAAGAAAGTCCATATTTTCATATGTCAACATTGCATATACATGATTTGAAGAAAAATATAGTTAACATTCTTTTTTTATAGTTGACATTCTAAAGAAAAATATGTACAGGAAACTGACTATATTAGATTTTAATGTTAGGAGATAGTCTATAAATATCAAAGTTAGTTTGATTTTTCTTAGTTATAAGAAAAGAACAAAACCATAGTAAATTTAAAAGTTGAGCAAAACAATTTTATTAAGACTTTTATTTGTTGTAAAATGTTGCCTATGTTATTAATATAGTAAGTGAAATATGTATACACAGATCAATTAAAATGCATAAATAATACAGTCAAAACATGAGCTATTGGTTTGTTGAGAAATAAAGTAGAACTCTCCTAATATCATTTATATCTTTAATCACATATTTATTCCCTTCCTCTTCTTTCTTTCTCTTCTTCCTTTCCTCTCTTTTCGATTTTGTTTTGTTATTTCTTTCTCATCTCCCAGCTTTTCTTCCAATCTGTCTCATCTATTGATATGTATCACATAATGCAAATGTAGGGGTTTTTTTTAACTTAATATGTTATTATCAGTTTGTAGACTTCTAAAATTGAAATTTAGAATTAATAACAAGAATCTTAGTATGCTATCAGTAAAAAAAATGGACAGAAAACAGAGACAAAATGGGAAATTAGTTCTGTCATACAGAAAAAAGAGTCTAGCTCACTTTGAAAAAAATCAGATCCAAATAGTTGAAAATAGATGTATATTTGTGAACCAAGGTGTCAGAGCATGTAAAAAAGTTACTAAATCATTAGTATCATCTTACTTTTTATTTTGTTTATGGATCAAGTAATGGTATGTTTAAAGAAAAGCTTTCAATTTGATTAGTATTTGCATAATTTCATTAATTGAAATGGTTCAGCATTTACTATAAAGTTGCTTGAGTTAAATTTTGTATTAATTTGTCAAATAAAAATGACAGTTGGATTATGCAGTATTCTTAAATAGAATAATTTTTGTAAAGGATATCTTAGTACTTGAGATTTTTTTCTATACTCTTTGGAATTTTGATGTATGTATATTGATGGTAGAATAAGAAAACTTATGTAATGAATGCCTTTGTATCTAGGATGTGGGGTCTATATACCTCCAGATACTCTATATTGTACTATTTTGCATTATGATACACTCTGGGCATTCTAGAGTTGAGCAATGTTGACTCTCTGTGACACTGTTTCTTTTTCTATTCTGTGTTGGAATTCTGTCGGCATTTATTACTGATTTTAGAATAGAAAAACATAAGGGCTCATCTTTGGAGTTAATTGTGCATTCTAGTCTTCCACTAATGACTTGGTCACACTTTATTCTTTTTTGGATATTTTGAAATCTGACTTGGAGACAAATTAATTCCTTGTCAAAACTGATCACCACAAATTTCCCAAGTACCTGATCACTTTCTTCTGCCCAAGAGGTCTATTATAGAATCACCACATTAAGACACTTGTCTATATCCATTATCTTGCTTTGGTGTATGTGGGAGTTTTGATTCATTCAGTGCTGTAATGGCATCAAGAAAATTTCAGAGAATTTACACAAATTGTTTCTTTGTCTCCAAACATGGTTGCCTCAATACTATTTTCCTTTGTGTCCTTACTTGTATTATTATGGAAACTGACAAATCCCAATATCTGTAATTTAAAAGCTGGAGACTTAAGAGAGCTAAGAGTGTGGTCCTAGTTCAGTCCAAAGGTCTGAGAACCAGGAGAGCCAATGATATACTTTCTAGACTGAAAGCTAGCACACTGAAAATTCAAGAAGAGTTGGTGTTTCAGCTTGAGTCTAAAGGAAAGAAAAATTCCAAGATCTGGTTCACTTAGTCAAGCAGAAGCAATTCTGTATTACTGAAGGGTGAACCAGCCTTTTTTTGCTTTATCTATGTCTTCAATTGGTTGGATGAATATCATTCAAATTGGGGAGGACAATCTGATTTATTCAGTCTTCCAGTCAAAAGTTAATCTCATCAGCAAATACCCTCATATATACATATATAATGTTTGCCTAAATATCTGGGAAGCCCATGGCCTAGTCAAGTTGATAGATAAAATTAACCATCACCAGGTCCAAAGTATTATATTCTATAGAGCTCAGGTTCTTTCCCAAGGTGGAAAGTAAATCGAAGGAAAACAAAAACAAAAACAAAAAATATTTAACAAATCCATCTTCCCCTTTTTCACATTTTACTCTATCTTGAATCCATTTGTTTATTATAAAATGTGTCTGTTTATTATTTTATTTTTCTAGTCTTTTCCATTGTACTTAACATTTTTAAACAACAGTTTAATAAGAGCAACAATTGTAAAAGTTATTATTAAGACTTAAAAGTATTAATTTTATTCTTCAAACATTTAAAGTCTAAATAAGTACATTTTTTAAAGTGTAAAAATACATTTAAGGTAAAAAAAAAATCTTAAATATTCTTTGGTATTCATGAAGTTACTAAACTATTATTTTTATGGTATATATTTTTTTCTTCCATTTGACTAGATTCAGTAACACAATAGACACAATAGACAAAATGTTAGTGACCAGGTCAGTTAATGCTGAGTTTTCATGGTTTTTATATACCATATTAAGGGGCACAAAACAAATTTTAAAGTGGTAGGACTAAGGTCAACACTAACTTTAAAGATACGATGCCATCAACTATAGTAATATGAGAATAAAATACGTTGGAGTTTTACAGGAAAAACGTCTTAAAACACATTCTGATGAACTGCTAGCAAGATCAAAGCCCTAGGTAGTATTCAGATTTGTTGGACCATTGATAGACAAAAACAAATTTAAATCATAAAACACATGGGATATGTGTCATAGATTTACCAATTTGTAAATTCCAGGTGAAGAGTACCAACATAGCTTTATTTGTACTAATCTTTCTAAAGGTTTGATTTTTTAAAAAATGTTAAATTGCAATAAAATATATATTACACAAAATTTACCTTTTAAACCATTTTTGTGTATAGTTTAGTAGTGCTCTGTTTATTCATATTTTGTGCAATCAACTTCCAGTATTTTTCAACTTAAAGAAATTTTGAACTCTGCATTCATTAAACAAAAACTGTCCATTTCCCCCTCCCTTGAGCACTGAAAACCATCATTCTACTTTCTTTTACAGTGAATTTGACTAGTATAGATAGACTACACAAGTAGAATCATGCAATATTTATCAATTTGCGACTGTTTTATTTCACGTAGTATAATATTTCAGAGGTTTATCCTTGTCATAGCATGTGTCATAATTTGCTTCGTTTCTAAGGCTGAAGAATATTTCATTGTATACATTTAAAATACTTTTTAAACCATAGTTGAACACTCAATTGCTTATTCATCTCTTGACTATTGTAAATGGTGCTGCTACAAACAGGAATGTGTAAATATCTTTTCAAGATTATTTTAAAAAATTCTTATGGATATATATCCAGAAGAGAAATTGCTGAATCACATAGTAATTCTAGAGGAAACTCCATACTGTTTCCCATAATGGAAATACCATTTTACATTCCCATGAACAGTGCACATGGGTTTCAATTTTCCCTCACCCTTAACAACACTTTTTGTTTTCTGTTTGCTTGTTTTTTAATATTAGCTATTCTAATGAATGTGAAATAGTCTCATTACTGTTTTGATTTGAACTTCTGTAATAATTAGTGATGTTAAATTTTTCATATGCTTTTTGTCCATTCTTATATCCTAGTAGCAGAAATACAATGTAATTTTTCACAACATAAGCATTGAGTATTTTTATTAGTATTATTTTTTAATTGACAAATCATAATTGCATACATAAACTTTGGGCATTTGTTTCTAAATAAACCTGAAAACTGTTTAACCAATAGATAATTTTCAAACTATCCAACTAAGTTACCCAAGAGTAGTTTTGTAAGACACCTAAAAGCTAAACTAAGAAAACAATGTGTATGTATGATACCTGACCAAGTAGGTAAGAAAGAAGGTAATGGACCGTGGAACACAGTTAATCTGTAATTCACAATTCCTACATGGACCATTATGTTTCTTAAAAATGGCATGTAATTTTAGCACACTGGTAGACGTTCACCAAAGCATCATTCTCTCTGTCAGTTTGTCGCTGGAATTGGCATGATTGACTCATGATTTTATAATCACAGTTAAATCTGCAGGACACAAGATAATCAACTACATGTGGCATTACTTTATATCCTATGTTGTACCACATGTGTTCCTTCTCTATCTAAGTTTGTGACATGGTAAGAAAGAAAGTAATAATCAATTTGAAACATTTTTTTAAAAACCATAAAACTTCTTTCTGTACATGGGCATGAAAACATATATTGGACATAAGAACAAATTTACAACATAATGATTTATTTTATTTCTATTGCCCTGCTATTTATACTTTCACATATTTGTTGCTTTAATTTCAGCAAAATATATAATCAAACTGCTACTGTACCACTACTGTATAATATTTCTAGGTTTTGTTTAGCAATTGTCAATATTTGTTTATATTAAAATCAGCCAACTAAAATATTATTGTATTTAATGCTCAATCGTGAGTGGCCACAGGGTAAAGGAGATGAAAAATAAATTTTTTCTACTATTTCTCTCATTCTCTTCTCACTGACACAATTAAAATGTGTCTGGTTCAAGCAAAGGGAGATCAAGGCTTCTAGAAGTGAAACACTGATAGCTCCTTAGAAAATACTTTTATGAAAAGCATGTTGACATTATATTTTCTACCATAAAATTAAAAATGTTAAAAAAATTATATACAAAGGAAATGTAACAGAATCCATGAAATTAAAGTTACAAAAAGAAAATGAGATACTTTTAATATTAACAAGAGATATGTCTTAGCTTAACTAAAAGATTGACTGAGGTGTTATTGTTATTGCATTTATTATACTTCATACTATCTCCTTTTACAATCTAGCTCATTACAAAATGCTTTGGATGAAGTTTTAATTTTAAAAAAAAATCAATATAGCCAGGCATGGTGGCATGTGCCTATAGTTCCAGGTGAGGTAGAAGGATCACCTGAGCCCAGCAGGTTGAGGCTGCGGTGGCCATGAGTGTGCCACTGCACTCCAGCCTGGGTGACAGAGTGAGACTCAACTCAAGAAAAAAAATAAAACCTAATAAAGTGGAAATAATATGTGCATCTTGTTTTTTACGGTGTTATACCCAATTTTTAGTATTCTTTATTTCTAAGTATTGTCATTGCTTATTTTAATACAATATTCACAAGACCTTTATTCAGTTCCCTTTTATGTGTGTAATCACACATGTGTGCATGTATGTTTATGTGTGTAGAACACGAGAAAGAGACGGCCATCATTGAATGTTTGTACTCTTTCAAACTTATGTTGAAACTTAAATCTCAATATAGCAGTACTGAGGAGTGGAGCTTTGAAAAGGTGATTGGATCATGAGGATTCTGCCCATAAATGATTAATCAGTTAATAAATTAATGGATTTAGATGAGAGTGACATTAGTGGCTTAGTAAGAGAAGAAAGAAAGATCTGATCTAGTACTCTCAGCCTCCTCATCATGTGAAACCCTGTACCACCTCAAGATTCTGGACTCTGTAGAGAGTTCACACCAGAAAAAAAAACCCTCACCAGATGTGGCCCTTGACCTTGAACTTCTCAGTCTCTATAACATAAGAAATAAATTTAAAGTACTGAAAAAATATTTTATTTATAGATTGCTGAGTTTCAGGTATTTTATTATCAGTAACAGAAAAAGGACTAAGACACAAAATTGGTGCTGAGGAATAGGATGTTATTAATAATGAATATCTGAAAATGTGGAAGCAGCTTTAGAACTAGGTAATCAACAGAGGCTAGAAGAATTTGGAGAAGTAGGCAAGAAAAAGCCTAGATTCTAATGAAGGTTTAGAAGACTAGGAAAGATTTGGAAATTTTTAGAGATTGGTTAAGTGGCTATGACCAGAATACTGATAGCAATATGGATAGTAAAGTCACTACGATAAGGCTTCACATGGAACGGAAGATAAGATATTAGAAACCGGAGTAAAAGCAGTGTTTGATAAAAATTGTCAAACAACTTGACTGAATTGTGCCCATGCTGGAGGGCTTTGGGTAAGGCCTCAACTAGGGCCATCAACTAGGGTAACCAGCAGAAGAAATTTCTAAGCAGAATGTAAAAGAAGATGCATGGTTACCTATGGCCACTTACACTGAGATTCAGAAGCACAGAACTAATTTATGGACAGAATTTATAATTAAAAGAAAAGCAGAGAGGAAAGATCTGAAAAAATCTCAAATTAGCCATGTGAAGAGTGAAAAAGTGTGGTAAGGGAGGAAACCTAGGGTGTAACCTAGGGACTGTTTGCTAGAGAGAATAACAGTGATAGAAGGGAATGAAAGAAAGAGTGTGTAGGTGTTTCTGAGATCTTCAAGGCTTCAATCACAGGCCCAGAGCCTTAGGAGGGCAGAATGATTTCAAGGGACAGGTGATGCTGCCCTTGGTCATCTCAGGACTCTGCTCCCCACACCCAAACATAATTTTCTCTGGACTCTATTGTTCCATGCAGTCCCAGGAAAGATATGTCGTAAACCTTGGCAGCATTCTCGTGGTGCTAATTCTGCAGACTTGTAGGAACCAAGAGTTGTGGAGGTTTCAAGGATGTCTTTGGAAGTCTGGGATTCTGGTCAGACTTTTTACAGAAGCAGATACACCACAGAAGACCCCCAGAAGAGTAATATTGAGTGAAAATGTGGAGAATTGGAGTTACTGCAGTGAATCCCCACCTCAGCAATGCCAAGCAAAGCCACGGGAATGGGACTGTAGAACTGTGGAGTCACCAGTATCATGAAACACCCATGTGAAAAAACTTTAGGCACCAGACTCCAACTCATATGAGCAGCCACGTGGCCTGCACCCAGTGAAGCCATAACGGCAAAGCTGTCTGAAGTCTTGGGGACCCCAAACCTACCCCAGCGTGTCTAGGAGTTGGCACGTGGAGTGAAGATATTATTCACGAGCTTTAAAATGTATTGTTTGCCCTGCTGGTTTTGGGACTTGCTTAGGGCTTGTTATTCCTTTCTTTTGGCCTATTTCTCCCTTTTGGAAAGGGAATGTGGAATGTCTGTTTTATACCTGTACATCTGTACTTGTACCTTGAAAGTAGATAACTTGTTTCAATTTCACAGTCTCACAGGTAAAACTCTGGACTTTGGACTTTTGAATTGATGCTGGAATGAATGAAGACTTTGGAGGATATGGGGATAGAATAAATGTGAGAAGAACACGAGTTTTGGGAAGCTATGGGCAGAATGCTCAAATAGTTTGAATGTTTGTCTTTTTCAAAATTCGTGTGGAAACTTAATCCCCAATGTGGCAGGATTGAGTGGAGAGACTTTTAAGAATTCTTCATTAATGGGTTAATGTATTAGTGGGTAATTGAATTAGTGGGTTATTATGGGAGAGGCATTAGTGGTTTTTTAGGAGGAGAGAAAGAGACCTGAGTTAGCATACTCAGCCCCCTTGCCATGTAACAAAGGACTCTGCAGAGAGCAGAGTCCACCAGCAAGAAGACCCTCACTAGATGTAGCCCTTCACCTTAGTCTTCTTAGCCTTCATACTTTAGAAAATTAACTTTAGTTCATAAACTACCCAGTTCTTGGTATTTGTTATAAGAAATAGAAAACAGACTAAGATAGATACCGACACAAAGGAAAACAGAAATAAACAGTATTTCCATGAGTATAATTTTTATTGTTTTTCAGATTTTTACATTAGTGACAATTTTTTATTATATAAAATCACGAATATATTTAATTTCTCTAATATTATTTTTTCTTTTTAAAAGCATATTTTTCCACTATGCAACTAGTACTTTGTATATATTGTAACTGTAGAAGGAAAACTTGGAAGTTATTTTTTCTAATATCCAAGGAAAATATGCATTAGAGTAAGACATAAGGTTGCATTTGGCTATATATTGTTTCAGCATGATAAACTGATATTTTACATACCACATGAGAAGTTTCAAAACCTACATTATAGAATAAAGTTAAATTCATTAGCATAGTCATTGAAATCCTCTATAAGACCATAAATTTCACAGGATCAGAGTCATACAGTTCACTTCTACCAATACAGGTGTGTACATCTTAAACCTAGTAATTAATCTATTTACTAATATATAATGTGCAAGGTGCTAAGTTAAGTCCCATAGACAATATTTCAAATTATGGACAGACTAGTAAGGTAAACAAGACATGTGAAGATAAGGAAATCTTTGAGTACAAGAAAATAGCAAATAAAAAGATTTAGATGTGAGAGAACAACGTCTACTGATATTGTTAAGTGTTTTTTTATGTATCATAAACAGATGTAAGCAATTTTACATGTGTTAGCTTATTTTATTTCCCAACATATTCCCAGATTGTCACTTTTGATTATATTAGGATACTGAGGCAGAAATAAGTTATGCAATTTTCCTAAAGAAAGATATACAGTTAGAAAGTATTAGTTTAACTTGACCATCTGGCAGAAAGCTGGAAATGCAAAGAAAAAACAAGCAATGAATCTAGAGTAGCAAGTTTGACATGGCATCATAAAAGACTTTAAATAAAAAATTAAGAAGTTTTGTATCAAATAAGTGAATGAAAATTATTGTAGATGATTATCCTTCAGATATGTATTTTAATATACTGCATGATGGAATATGAAATTATATTGATCTTGAAAAACATGACTTCCCAGTTACCAATGTCTCACTCTTTCTGTATTCTTTTCTGTTTGGTAAGCCTAAACTCTTTTCTTTAAATATATTATTTCTCTCAACTATAAAAACATCCTAATAAAAGCCTATCTGCCATCTGCCTACTTTTAAAAGTGATTAGTCACTACTCAAGAATATTAAAAGTTATATGAGCAATAGAGGATTATATGATAAGAAAAAGATATATCTAAGATAAAGTTATGATACAAAAATGAAAATTCAGAATCTCATTGCAGTATGTGATAAAATACACCCCAAAATGTGTGTGTGCATATATTCATGTATCTATTTCCCAACCATGCCCTTACTTTATAATATTACATAGATTTCTACCTTAGAAAATGTTGCATTCTTTTTGTTATGTTATTCCTTGGGCTCTAATTTTAATTAGGTTTTGCAAACATAATTTTGATGCTCATGAATTAATTAAGTATTATTTGTATTTTCTTTTCTGGTTATCTTCATGCATATGAGCAATATTCTAGAAATATTTCTACTGAAAAAGAGCCCTTAATCTCAGAATTGCAGGGTGTTCAGCAGCCAGATGTACTTCAAGAGTCTTTTTAGGCAGAGGTCCTTATTCTACAGCCAGTGGATTACTATGGGCTCATGAAAAGACTTCAGAATGTTCTTAAATTTAAAAAAAACTCATGCAAGAATGGATGTGTATATGTGTTTTTCATTGGTGTGCCTGAAGGTTAATAAAACATATATTTAAAATATGTGTCAAGAATTACTACTAGAAACCAGTTATTCCTAAAAGGAAGGAAAAACCTAAAACACATAGATTTATTCTTCATTCACTGGAGACTGAAAGATCTTGCTATCCAACCTCTGGAATCCTACCTGGCCTACTGAAGCCCTTCTACTTATAATAGCATTAATAAAGGTGTCAGTCACTGCAGTCCAGGTTTTGGACCAATATAAATTAAATTTTTATACTGCCATGTCTTTCAGTCCTTGACAACTCGCTGACGTAAGTTAATAGTATTGAAACTTGAATCACAAATCACCTGTTAGTGATCTACTGGCTGATTTCTCTGTATACACAGTGGGATGTATGCAAATTATGTTTCCATTGACTTTTACACATCTCTAGAAATAGTTAGAAAAATTAAATATATGTCTATAGAAAGTACCAAAAAATATATCAACAAATTATTTTGAATATAAATTAGATAAAAATGGCAAGTGCATTCACCACCTAGATTATTTGTTTGTTTGTCACCCAAACTCCAATGCTTTGACACAACTGAAATATTGTACACTATAATACTGAATTTAGTGTCAATATTTTATAATGTTGTTTTTTTTCCTGTCCAAGAAAATGCTTGCCTGGATACACCAGCTTAAGTTGAAAGGAGAATATTGTTTGTAATTAGCTAAATAATTTGAAACTTGTGAACAGTCCACTTGGAAACAGTTAGCTCTAATTTTAATTTAAAAAATTCTTTATAATTATCTTATTAGACCACTTTATGATTAAAGATAAAACTTAAAAATTGCAAAAATCTCATAAAACATAATGAAATACAGTCATAAAAATTAAACTTTTCTTCTCAGTTTTTAAGTAATAAGGCTTTACTATATACATAAGATAATACAACACAGAATGTTATAAGTATCCCTTGATTTCTGAAAGCACGACTATATAAAAATGTATAAAGGGTTTTGATAAGTTTACTGGAGTGAATACATTTCCTATGATCAGGAATTTAGAATGCGTGTATGTGTGTCTGTCTTGTGTCATGTAAAATGTCACCAAATCCAGCATGCACCATTATTTATATAATATTAAAAATAAAAAGTCTCAAAAAGGAGAGTTGAATAAGAGAGTCTAATAACATGTGCAATTTTAATCAGTGTAAAGGTGACAATAGAAAATTATAACAAGGAAACTTAGCTGTCTCTATGTTGGCAAAGATAGAATAATGGAAAACTCACCTGAATATTTAAACCATAGGCTAGTAATCACTCAGATGTGAGGTTTCAATTCACCTACAAATTCAGTAGGGTGCGCCATAAAACCTCATCTAGAGAATACAATTTAAGTGATCTCATTTGATTATAAGTGCCACACGAAGACAACAAGACACAAACTTTGATCATATCTTGAAGATATCAACTTCAATCCAGTCAGGCAAATACAATTTTAAGATGCACCTCAATCTTTGAAAATTAGAAGAGTTAGTTCCATGTAGAGTCACATAGGGAACCATGTTATTGTTTTGACAGTGGAGTAGCAAGTTCTGAGAAGTATTTCACTCTGTAGATCCCTTTTTAAATATCAAAGTAGTATTAAGGATGTAATAGTAGAAATAGAGACACTAAATAGGATGCCATTTTGCTAATGGATGAGAGTGATGATGATGACTTAGACCAGAGTGCTATTAGAATATGATGCGGTAAGAAGTGATTAGAATCTGTGTATTCACCAGGCTCGGTGACTCAGCCTGATATCCCAGCACTTTGGGAGGCCGAGGCGAGTTGATTGCCTGAGCCGCAGGTTTGAGACCCACCCGGGCAACTTGGCAAAACCTCGTCTCTACAATAAATCAAAAATTAGCCTAGTGTGCTAGCGCACGTATGTAGTTCTGGCTAGTTGGAAGGCTGAGACGGAAGGATCGCTGGAGCCCAGCAGGCCAAGGCTGTGGTGGCCGGGAGCGTGCCACTGCACTCCAGTCTGGGCGACAGAGTGAGACTCCAACTCAAAAAATAATAATAATAATAATAAAGAATATGTGTACTCTTGAGATGTGGCCAGGATTTGCTTATGGACAGAATGTAGGTTATTAAAAAAAATGTTTCCAAGGATAACTACATATTTTATGAGCAATGGGAGGAACAGATTGAATACTGAAGATGGAGCTGATCCAAGTGACCTGTGTATTAGACATCTAAGAAAAGGTGTCAGTTAATGAGTTATAGGTATGAGGATAAAATTCATAGGAAATCTCTGATCTAGAGATAAGATTTGGCTTTTTTTTGACTTTTTTTATAACTATCGTACAATAAGAGATAACTAAGAGAGTGAGCTTGGACCAAGAAGACAATGACAGGCTGGGTTTTAGGCACATTGGAAAAGAGGAGAAAAACATGAAACCTGTTAGGAGGACGAGTGACAAGTTTTGTTGGGTCCAATATATTGGCTATCCGTTGGTAACTGTTATGGATTATGTACATGTTTGTATCACTGTAGAATTCTCATGTTTAAATCCTAACTTCCGTATAATGGCATTAAAAGGTGAGAACTTTGGGACGTAAAACCCTCTTGAAGAAATTAAAACCCTAAAAATACTCAAAGAGTCAGATGATCTGTCTCTGCTGTGTGAGGATATAATACTAAAACAGATGTTTATAAACCAACCATACTAGATTCTTGATCCCAGACTTCTAGACTCCAGAACTGCAAAAAATAAACCTTTATAGTTTAAGTCATTCAATCTATTGCATTCTGTTATAGCAATCCAAAGTGATTAATACTGTGACATAGACAAAAACAGCTTAGGTATTGTGGGTGGACTTTTTTTTTTTTTTTGAGTTGGAGTCTCACTCTGTCGCCCAGACTAGAGTGCAGTGGCCGCTCCCGGCCACCGCAGCCTTGACCTGCTGAGCTCCGGCGATCCCTCCGCCTCAGCCTTCCGAGCATGGGCTACCACGCCCAACTGATTTTTTGATTTATTGTAGAAATGAGGGCTCGCTGCCCAGGCGGGTCTCGAACCCTGAGGTAATCCACTCACCTCAGCCTCCCAAAAGCACAGGATTACAGGCTGAGCCACCGAGCCCGGCTTAGTGGGTGGACATTTTTATTGGATTAGATACCTAGAAGGCTGACTGTGTTAAAAGCACTATTGAAATGGATCCTGGAAAAAACTGTATCTTGATATCTGTGATCCAGCAAATAAGGAATGTTGAACATCTCCTCACTCATTAGTAATAAAACAGGCCTTCAGAGTAATAATTATTTCTAAGAAAAATACATATTTTTAGGCTGCTGGTTGCGGGGAAAAGAGGATTTGGATGTTTGTGAGTGAGCTGTTTTCAGGACACTGTAATTTAGATAGACTCTTAAAAATGTAAATAATGCAATCCACACAATGGATGGAAATGGACCATGAACTAAGCATTGTGTTAGTTTGATTGGATTGCTAAAATAGCATATCACAAACTAGGTGGTTTTTACACAGCAGAAATGTATTTCTCACTATTCTGGAGCTTGAGAAGTTTAAGATAAAGGCACTCGCAGATTGGGAGTCTGGTGAGAGGGAACACATTCTCGTTCATAGATGGCATCTTCTCACTATATCTTCACATGATAGAAGTGTAGAAGAGCTTCCTTGGGCCTATTTTCTAAGGATATTAATATCATTCATGGGAGTTTCATTCTCAGGATCTAGTCATAATCCAAAAGGCCCACCTCCTGAAATCATCACCATCATGTGAGAGTTTCAACATATGAATTTTAGGGAGATACAAACTTTCAGACCATAACAGGCATCCTAAAATATTAAATATTTTCCTGAAGTCGTCTGGTTATAGAAAGATGGCGCTATCTCAAATAAAATGAAAATAATAATATACCTGAAACAAAGATGTGGCAGTTGTAAAGAATAGTTAGATATTAATTAAACTGGGAAAAAATGGGAAATTGATAAAGATTTTTAAAGTAATGAAAGAAAAACAACGTACATGTTCATTAAATGTTCATTCAGAGAAACAGGCATTCTGTCTTGAAAAATGGGGCTTGCGAGTCAAGACCAAGTGCAGCACTGAGGAAAGACTGGTAAAAAATTCAAATTTTCGAAGTAAATTTTTCTGATTCCTCTCATAGAAATTAAACTTTTGATTTAAAATTCTAACTTTGTCAAAGTTAGAACAGGCTCAGAGGAGGAAAACAAACTAGATTTCCTGCAAGATATGATCTAAATTAGAGTTAATCCTGTGACTGTTTCTCATAAGAAAAATGGTAGAATGGTTTAACCCTGTTTCCATCTTACAGGTAATTTAAAACCCAGGGTACATTTGACAACATCTGGAGATATTTTTGATTGTCATAACTCAACAGGGTACAGGATAATAGCATCTAGTGTGTGAAAGCCAGGGATGCTGCTGAACATCCTACAAAGCACAGAACAGCCGCCTACAATGAAGAATTATCAGTGCAAAATGCCAGCAGTGCTGAGGTTGAAATAGTTTTCTATGTAACCTGCCCCAACCTTTAACCACTCATCACCTCATTAAAGCAAGTGTTGAAACTCTATTTTATCTCATAGAATATAAAATGTTGATATCACAGGATATTTTATATCATAGGATATAAAATGTTGATATGATATGACATACTGGGTTGAACAGTGCCTTCAGAAAGTCTCATCCAGTGTGAACTTGACTTTCTTTGAAAATAGAATCTTGGCAGCTATAATAAAATTAAAATGATGTACTGAATTAGGAGAACCCTAAATTCGGTCATTGAAGTCCTTAGGAAGACAGAAAGATTTGTAGAGAGACAAAACCGCAGCAATACAAAGGAAAGATACACAGAAGAAAGAAGTGCACATGATAACTAAGGTAGAGATTGGAATGATGCAGGTTCAAGTCTAAGAACAGTAATTAATGATTGCTGGCAGCTATCAAAAGTTAGAAAAAGTGAATCAGAGAATACAACCCTATTGGCAATTTGAAAGTAGATTTCTACTATTCAGAATTTTGAGGGAATAAATTTCTGCCATTTTGAACAATCCAGTTTGTGGTAAGCTGTATGACATCCTTGGAAAAATAATACATATAATCTGGATATAATATGATGTGATATAATATCACATAATTACATTGCATGTGTAATGGCCAGGATTCCCTGATGCTGACTATAAGGGAAACAAGCCTCTGTGATTCTTGTCTCCATTCTAGCCTAAAATTTAGATTGCGATAGATTAATCTAGTATTTTGCTAGATCAAGAACACAAATCTTCTTTATAAAATTTCTCCAGACATCAATAATAGCATTACTATTTGACATTAAGAAGTAGTAATCTTTTAAAGAAGAAAGCATCCTTAGTAAATACACTATTAGAGAGACCAATTTGAATATATTTACTATAATTAATAAACACATGGAATGGTTCAATCTTCACAAAAATTGTACTAATATCTTAACCAGAGAAAAGGTGATCCCTATTTTCTACCTGTTAAAGGTATACTTCCTATAGTGAACATGATATTGTTCCAATTATTTTATATTATAATATGAATCTTAAAAGAGATATTGATGTTTTGTTTAATTTATAAATTATCTAAATACACAACTTTAAGAAACAGTAAGATACAGTTACCTGCTGCATTTCAAAAGATTCTCATGGGAAGACGTAATGTAGCAGGAAAAGTTGATTATATAATTTGGTAGTCATCATCAATTCAATGTACAGAAATTTCAAGTACTATTATACTAAGAAAAAACTAGAATAGAAACAGCTCTAATCTATGCCTACATGATATCAAAGGAATCAAAGAAACTCATTGAAAAAATGAAATATTTATTCAAATAGTTATTCTGAGTCATAAAATTTTAAAGTGAGCAAAATGGTTATTTGAGTTCTACTGCTCAAATTGAGAGTTATTCACACTGCACTGGAATTATGAATATGATTTTAGATTTTAGAATAACCTAGCGGTTCTTTATTACTTGTTTAAACATTATTGCAGTAACTGAATATTATTGTTTTTAATATTGATTAGTTATATAATCCTATATCAAAATTATACTACAATGGGAATTTACAATAATCGCTCATCTAGATAGATATAGACATAAATGTGTTGACTTAGTAATTACTTTATATTCTTTGCTATTTTTAATTACCATATCTAGTTCTAAATGAGTAATTTTTAAAAAAATTCATATTGTAAATATACTACCCCATAGAACATTAATTAATTTTTATATAAGTAAAATATTAGTGGAGCATAACCACTGAAACATTTAAAGTAACATTTTAAATCTGTAGATGGTTCACAGTAAAAATAAAACAAAATACATAATATACCTTTGAAAATACTGGCCTCTGGTTTAGAGATGTAGGGAGCTTCTTGGTAATTTAAAAATATCATCTCAAGGAATGCAGATTTTTTTTTTTCTACATTCTAGTGTTCATTTTCCCAAGCATGTTTGATTGGAAAACATTCATGCATCTCATCTCTCTAGTGTCCTTGGCACCAAATGATGTATAAATTTTCACTTTTCAACCATATAGACCATCATCAACTGTCTAATATTTTAGAAAATGCAAAGGAAAACTGGAGGCTCAAAGATAGAAATGATAGTCTCCTGAGTACCTAAATGTTAACTATTATGCTATGAAATAATTTGGAAAATATTGCCAACGTTATCTTATAGAATGAGGCAGCAAAGCTGAGGCACAGTGCCTTTGACATTTTATTCAACATAAGTCAAC
Source organism: Carlito syrichta (assembly GCF_000164805.1). Taxonomy (NCBI): domain Eukaryota; kingdom Metazoa; phylum Chordata; class Mammalia; order Primates; family Tarsiidae; genus Carlito; species Carlito syrichta. The sequence continues at coordinate 256,687 of NW_007261481.1, forward strand.
TAATCAAACAAACTATATATCCATTTATTAAAGTCATGTCACTATTATTGGAAGAAATTAATGTTTGCTAGAATAAAATAATAGCCATGACAGAAGGGAAGCAAATTTATTAATGAATGAAGGGTTTCCTTATATTTATATTTGCACTTCTTAAGCATTTGGTTTCCTTTAGGCACCTTGGAAACAATATCTTCCTAATGCCACTGCTCATGCCTATATCTTTATTATTCTTCAACATAACCTCAAGGCTTTGAACAATGCCTGGCATTCTGGCAATCAACAAAGGTGCTCTGACTGAAAAATCTCAGGCTGAAAGTTGTGATGGTTTTATAATACTTTAAACATATAAAGGACCAACTGATACCTGGAATAAAAGTTATTGAAATGACATTTACTGGCAGTCTTTCCTTTTAGAGAGACTTGTCCATGCCAGGTCTTTTTGGTATGAAACTTTTACTTGCTCTATCTTTTCTCTCTTCTTTCTGTAATCAACTTTGCTTTGAAACTTAAAAAAAAAAGTGAGACCTAACATTTGCAACATGAGTCTAGAATATTGGTTTATAATATAGAAAGGAAAACAATATTTTCTCATGTTTAACGTGGCTTTTAACATGGGTGAGTCAAACCATAACTCAAGTAAGCTCTACAAGTCATGTTTAAAGACAAAACTATTAACAAGTTGCTGCAACTAAAGTTAAAATATTATTATTTATTAATATGAATAGAAAGTAAAACTAGTAGTCAAAGAGCCTTCTGAGTTTCAGATGTAAAAAGCTTAAAATTTAAAGTTGTTTTAATAATAAAACAAAGTTTTGTGGACATGGTAATATTCATTATAATGATCATACTTGATAAAGCAGAAACAAAATTACAAAATATTTACAAAAAATTACAAAATATGTTACAAAATTTAGAGAATAAAAATTGTAGAAATATGAATAAAATATATTTGCCTAATAGGTACTCATAAATAAAAGGTGCTAATTAGAGTTAGAGTCTCCATAGTATGTTGAAAGATGGCCTACATTATTCAATTGTGAAATGGATATTGCAGGTAACTTTCAAGTGTAAAACAACAAACTGTATTATTTAAAAAAAGAAAACAAAATATATTTTTAAAATATAATTGAAATCAATCTGAAATTATTTAGTGAAGGACAAGACTACTTTAGTTTTTAAAAATGATTTGGTTGTATGATGCATTTTTTAACATAAAAATAAGTTCTTGTTAGCTTCAAAATAAAATCTCATCTTCTCTAAATACAAACTGCTTATTTCAGATATAAATGTATTATTGACATTTTAATTTCTTCAGAAGTAATTAAATGAGGTATATTCAGACAATTTCATAACATTGTTTATGTTTGGGGTTATTATTTGAGATAATTGTTTGCTGGAATTCTATTTAAAAAGCAGAAGATGTCACTTTTACCAAAAAAATTCAGAAAAATAAATGTTAGGAATTACATGTGCTTGAAAGACATGTTGGGTCATAGAATTTTACTGCATATTGCTGTATTGACAATTTAACTATTTAAGATCAGTATGTAAAAAAAAAATACTGTGGCAATTGTACTAACACTATGCATGCGTTCAAAGAGATTAGTAATAGACATTTGTCTCATACTTATTTAGAAAAAGACATACTTATTTTCACAAAATGAATATGACTTATGCAGAAACCTATCTTACAGGAACCATTGTTGATCCATTGGTCAAACCATTTTCAATGACATGCTATAGAGCAATATTATTTTAAAGTCTATTCAATAGCCACTATAAAACATGGACAATATGCAATGTATTCTGCTATATGAATGACAATACAAAATATAGAATTCAACTGTTCACAAATTTAATACTTTAATGGTGACAAACATATTCACTATAAAATATAATGCATATTTTATTTACTTAGTTTTTACTTATATAGAATTGCACTGGCCTCTGCTTTTAGTAAGATGAGATGTTGATATTCTTCTACAATTTTGTATATAAGTATGTTAAATATAATAATCATGATTTAATGTATTATTAGAAAGCCTGAAATACAATAGGGGAATCCACTAAGGACAGGAACAAAGTTCCCAAAGTCCAAGGAATATAGTATATTCTGAGGCTGTTAAATAGCAAGGGGCTTAAATAGATTATGATGGCCTAGATATTTAGTACCACGGACTGCGTAGAGTGGGAATTTGGATCCAAGACCTTGTTACATATGTTGATTTTCAAAGAAAACTTGCTTCTTAGGAAAGTAATTAATTAAGAAAAAAAAATTCCACTGCAGAGGCACAATAGCCAGGGACATATTTGCTTCATCTCTAGAGTTGAATGTAGATTTTTTTTAAATGACTCTTTTAAGAATACTATAAGGAAAAGACTGGGCCGGACTCGGTGGCTCAACCTGTAATCCCAGCACTTTGGGAGCCAAGATGAGTGGATTGCCTGTATCTGCAGGTTCGAGACTCACTTGGGCAACTTGGCGAGCCCTCATCTCTAAAATAAATAAAAAATTAGCTGGGTGTGGTAGCATGCGCCTGTAGTTCCAGCTACTTGGAAGGATGAGGTGGAAGGATCGCTGGAGCCCAGCAGGTTGAGGCTGCAGTGGCTGGGAGCGGCTACTGCACTCCAGTCTGGGTGGCAGAGTGAGACTCTAACTAAAAAAAGAAAAGAAAAAGACTGGCAGTCGTGGGGAACTGCTGGGGGGAATGGAGGGAGAGGTGGGATTGGCAGTAGTGGGAATCTGCTAGAGAAGCGCACCTCATCAACAAGGTATCTGCATAATGAACATTTGTATACCTAACCCTGAATTGTGTCCCACATCTTTAAAATAGAAAATTAAAAGATAAAAAAGAATGTATTACTAGTGGAGGGTTCTCAAATATTTTAGTTATTAAATCTCAAGTTATCTCAACTAAAACCACCTGCTTTCTGAAATTCAAAATAAAAATAGATCTAAATATTCTGGGGCAATGAATAGAAGCAAACACAAATGCTTCCAGAAAAAAATGCTCACTCACATGTCTCTCATCACATTTCTATACATAGAATTTCATAAAATCTGAATTTATAAGTAGAAATAATATTTTTGAAAGCTCAAAAATTAACGTGAGAAGCAAGTTAATAAACAAACAAAATGACACAAACATTCATATAACAAAATATCAAACATAGAAGATATATCAAGTACGTTTATTGTGTACATTGAAATAAATGAAGAAATAGAAAATCCAAGAAAAGCACAAGCTCTTGTGATGTAAAAAATTTTAATGAAGATCCCAAGAAATGTAAATGAAAGCCACACTGAGATACTACCTAACTCCAGTAAGGATGGCCATCATCAATAATTCAGAAAACACCAGACGCTGGAAAGGATTTAGGGAAAAGGGAACACTTCTACACTGTTGGTGGGAGTATAGACTACCACAACCTCTGTAGAAAACAGTATGGAATTTCTTAAAAGATCTAAAAATTGACCTTCCATATTACCTAGCAATCCACCTTCTGGGAATATACCCAGAGGAACTGAAATCACTCTATAAAAAAACCCCCGCACGGCACATTTATTTCTGTATTATTCACTGCAGCAAAAACATGGAACTAATGGTGCTGACCACCAAAAGTGTACTGGATAAAAAAAAACTGGGGCACATACACAGAATGGAATATTATACAGCCATTAAGGACAAAATTATTAACTTCACAGCAACTTGGATGGATTTAGAGTTTATAATCCTCAGTGATCTATCACAGAAACAAATAACTGAGTACCACGTTTTCACTCATAAGCAGACCCTGAACAATCATCATAATACCATAAAAAGGGGATTGGCAGTAGAGAGAAACTGCCAGAGAGGGAGGGGCACACTTCATCAACAAGGGTACCTGATCTCAAACCAGGTGAAATGGGGACAAATGTGGCCCACATTTTGCCTGTACAATGATCACTTGTATATTTAATCCTGAATTGTCCCACACATCCTTAAAAAATAAATAAATAAATAAATTGTAATGTTAAATAGCATACTAGGAAAAACTGAAAATAAAACAATCTAATATATTAGATTTAAATAAATATGTAGAGTTAAATAAACTATACAGGAAGAAATACAGAGACACATTTTTAATAAAAAAAATAAGAAGATTTAGCAATACGTAAGATGGGATGAGACGGTTTGACATACATTTTCTGAGAATTCTTAAAATTAGTAATGGCAAGAATTAACGATAAATAATATTTAACGAGATTATTTGTTTTTGTTTTTGCTTTTTGAGTCGGTGTCTCACTCTGTCACCCAGGACGGAGTGCAGTGGCATGCTGTCGGTCACTGCAGCCTCGACCTGCTGGGTTCAGTCAATCTTTCCACTTCAGCCTTCCAAACAGCTGGAACTACAGGTGTGTGCCACCACAGCAGGCTAATTTTGGAGTTTATTGTAAAGACCAGGTCTCACCATGTCGTCCAGGTTGGTCTCCAACCCCTAGGCTCAGACAATTCTCTTGCCTCCGCCTCCCAAAGTGTTGGGATTACAGGCATAAATAATAACAGATTAGAGATTATCACTGTGGATGAAATATACAATTCTCAGAATTCAGACAATGGTGAATCTCATATAGAATAAATAAAAAATAAATACACACCTAGATACATCTCTATTAGATACAGGACACCTGTAGAAAAAAAAAAACTTTTAAAAACAACTTAAAAAAAGCTTTTAAAAAATCTTAAAAACATTTTAAAAACAGAAAAAGAAGATTATGTATTAAAGAAATGCAAATAGTTAGAAAACTGATTTCTCACTAGTAGTGAAAAGAAAAGTAAAAAATACTTTCAAATTATTGTTGAACAATAATTTATGTCTTATAATTGTATTCAAGCACAGTCTTTCTCTAGAACAAGATCCAAATAGGCAGTTTTTGTTAAATTTTGAAAGTTAGAGCCAAAACCAGTATTAAATGGTGCATTTTAAAAAGGAAAAAAGAGAACTTCCAGCAAGATGGCAATGGGGCAGCCTGATCTATGAAACACTCTGCAAAGGAGAACTGCAGTGGGTTTCTGGCTCTCTCCCCGGGGGCTGCAGACCCCAACATCACAGCCTGCTCTTCACATGGAGCTCGGCCATTGCCAACGCTGGGAAATCGCAGCAGTCTGGACAGCCACTGCAACGCAGACACAGTAGCCACCAGCGCCACCACCACAGTCTCTGTGGTGGCCATAGTACATCATGCCACCTGTGCCTGAGGGGATCCAAGACTTCAGTCCTTGAAGCCCCTGCAGGGAAGATCTGCTGGAATCACTGCCACCTCTCCTGTGACCCTGACATCTTGCCTGCCGTGGGTCTCCTCCTGTGTGCCCTGAGGTAGGCTTCCATCTCCAGTTTCTGCTGGTTCCTGTCCAGCCCCACCCCCTCTGGGGTGAGCAGCTGAGATAGCACGACCTACTGGTGACTCAAGGTAACAACACCAAAATGGGAGAAACAAGCTTGAAAAACAGACACAGGCCAGAGTGGTGAACGGAGGGTGATCTGAACTGTCCTTCACAGCTGGCCAGGGGCAACTGACCCTAACTGCGAGCTAACTTACCAACTTGAAAAGAAATCTAGAAATCAGAGCTGAAAGGACATTGGACTTAAACGAAAAGTCTCAGAGTGTGCTCAATTGGTTCTCTTGGTTTAATTACTTAATTCTATTCCTACTGTATTGTTCCTTTTTTTTCCTTTTTTCCTCTTTCTTTTCTTTTCTTTTCTTCTCTCTGTAAACCATATCTTTGTATAGAGGAACAACACACCAATAAGGTGGTTGGTTAGCTTGTATGTTAGCATCATTGTATGTTTTGTTTTTTTTGTATGGGAGTTGGTTAGTCTGTAGATGTGGTCTATTGTTTTTATCTGTTTCAGTATAGATCTCTCTCTCCATTTGTTGGTACACTCGTTTGTTTCCCCTCTTACTCCTCTATTTCTCCACCCCCCTCTTCAACCCACTGTCTGCTCCATTCTCTTCCCTCTGCTAACCACACTTTATTTCAGGGAGTAAACCTACAGCACCACTGCACAGACAGTTTCCAAGGCAGTGGGAAGTGGATTTCAGATTATCCATAAACCTGTCAGCAAATACCAGGACCTACAGATAGATTTTGAATCACAGCTCCCCTGATAAGTAAATCTCAAAACTGTAAAAAGGACCACCCCGAACCTAAGAGTGCAACTCCAGAACTGAACAAAGTAAGAGGGCATACATAAAGAATATGAGATTGAACAAACAGAAGTAAAGCCAATCCCTCTACCCCTGAATAACAGAATTGAAGAAGACAGTGACATGGAGGAAAGGAAAAGGAGGGATGGGGAAAAAAACAGCACAAATGAAGACATACCAAAAGAAAAATATAGGTCTCACACAGACCCCTGGGAGATCAGACACTGAGAAAACAGATTCTGGAACACAAACAATGAAGAGCCCCCAGAATGACTGGTCACATGCAACAAACACAGACATCAAGACATTAATAGAGAGAATTTAAAAAATTGAGGAGAGACAAGAGGAAAATAGGAAGGAGCTGATGTCAGAAATAGCAGCAGTAAAGAATACTGTGATGGAAATAAATAACAAACTAATAAGCATGGAAAGCAGAATTAGCCAAGCAGAAGAAAGAATCTCATAGATTGAAGACCAAAACACAGAACTAACCCAAAATGTCAAAAGCATAGAAAAGAAGCTCAAAAAGACAGAACAAAACCTGCAAGAGATGAATGATCGCTTCAAGAGACTGAACCTAAGAGTAATTGGCCTTCCTGAGGCGGAGAGAGAAACAGAGGCCACACTGGAACAAACATTTCATGAAATCATTCAAGAAAACTTCCCTCATCTCATCAAGGATGAAAAAATTCAAACACAAGAGATTCAGAGAACCCCTGCAAGACAACAAATGAGAAGATCAACTCCCAGACACATAATAATTTGCCTAAACAAAGTAGCAATAAAAGAAAAAAGTTCTAAAGGCAGCAAGAGAAAAAGGCCAGACTACCTACCAGGGAAGACCAGTTAGAATAGTAGCAGATTTATCCACAGAAACCCTTCAGGCTAGGAGAGCCTGTAGCCCTTTCTTCAAAGTTCTAAAAGATAAACAATTTCAACCAAGAATAACCTACCCAGCCAAACTAAGCTTCATTAGTGAGGTAGAAATGAAACCTTTTCCAGATATACAATCTCTAAGAACATATGCTGCCACCAGACCACCTCTACAAGAAACACTTAAGAAAGTACTGAATACAGAAGAAAAGGAAAAAAGAACAACAACATTCTTCACAAGAGTATAGGCAAAAGATTAAAAACACACATGAACCAACTCCAAAATCCAAAGAAAGACAACAAACAAACAGGAACAACAACTCTGTAAGAACCTTATGACAGGGATCAACTCTTGCATTTCAATTATTAGCCTAAATGTGAATGGACTAAATGCACCAATGAAAAGACACAGAATGGAAAATGGATAAAATATCATCAGGCAACAATCTATTGCCTTGAAGAGACTCACCTCACTAGAAAGGACACCCACAGACTCAAAGTAAGAGGATGGGAAACAAACTTTCAGGCGAATGGGATACAAAAGAAAGGAGGAGTAGTGATCTTAATTTCAGACAAAATACCCTTCAAGCTAAAAATCAAAAAAGATACAGAAGGCAACTACACAATGATAAAAGGCTCAATCCATCAACAAGAGATATCTATCCTAAACATATATGCACCCAACATAAGTGCGCCAACTTACATAAAGCAACTTCTAGGAAAACAAAATAAACATATTGACACTAATACCATCATAACTGGGGACTTTAATACCCCACTCACAACCCTAGACAGATCATCAGGACAAAAAATCAGCAAGGAGATCCAGAACCTCAATGTGACTCTGGACCAAATGGACTCAATTGATACCTACAGAACATTCCATCCAAAGACCACAGAATGCACATTCTACTCATCACCGCATGGAATGTATTCTAAGATCGACCACATAATTGGCCATAAATCAAGCATAAAGCAAATTTAAAAGGACCGAAATTCTACCATGCACCTTCTTGGGCCACAGTGGAATAAAAATAAACATTGACACCAACAAAGTCCCCCCAAAACCCACAAAGACATGGACACTAAACAGCATGATGCTAAACAACTCCTGGATCAATGATGAAATCAAAACAGAGATCAAAAGATACCTGGAAACAAATAAAAATGAAGAAACATCTTACCCAAATCTCTGGGACGCCTTAAAAGCTGTAGTAAGAGGGGAATTTATATCCCTACAAACACACATGAAGAAAATGGAAGGAACACAAATTAACAGCCTAACAACCCACCTAAGGAAGCTGGAAAAGCAAGACCACAAAAATCCTAATTTCAGCAGAAGAATCCAGATCACCAAAATAAAAGCCCAAATCCAGGACATAGAAGACAAAAAGATAATACAAAAAAATCAATGAAACAAAAAGCTGGTTCTTTTAAAGGATAAACAAGATCGATGGTCCCCTAGCTAGACTGACCAAGAAAAAGCAAGAAAAAACCCAAATAAGCACAATCAGAAACACAAAAGATGAAGTCACATCTGACAATGAAGAAATACAAAAGATCATTGGAGACTACTACGTACACTTGTATGGAAACAAACTTGAAAACTTTAAGGAAATGGAAGACTTTCTGACATCACACAATCAACCTAGGTTGGAACAAGAAGAAATTGAGACCCTAAATAGACCAATAACAATCAAGGAAATTGACTGCATATTAAGAAAACTACCTACAAAAAAAAAGCCCTGGTCCAGATGGCTTTCCAGCAGAATTCTACAAGACATTTAAGGAGGAGCTGACACAAATAAGACTGAAGGTATTGCAGATGATTGAAAAAGATGGAACTCTCCCCAAATCATTTTACAAAGCCAGCATCACAATGATACCCAAGCCAGGTAAAGATCTAACAAAGAAAGAGAACTACAGGTCAATATCTTTAATGAACATAGATGCTAAAATTCTCAACAAGATCCTAGCAAACTGGATTCAACAATACATCTCAAAAATCATCCTTCATGACCAAGTAGACTTCATTCCTGGGATGCAAGGCTGGTTCAACATTCGTAAAACCATAAATGTAATTAAATACATCAACAGATGTCAAAATAAAAACCACATGATTATATAATTAGATGCAGAAAAAGTCTTTGATAAAATTCAGCACCCTTTCTTGATAAAAACCCTCAAACATCTAGGCATATGGGGAACATACCTCAAAGTAGTAAAAGCCATTTATGAGAAACCCACAACAAGTATACTCCTAAAGGGACAAAAATTGGAAGCATTTCCCCTGAAAACTGGAACAAGACAAGGATTCCCACTCTCACCACTCCTGTTCAACATAGTATTGGAAGTCCTGGCTTGAGCAATCAGAGAAGAGAAGGCAATCAGGGGTATCCAAATAGGAAAAGAGGAAGTCAAGTTATCTCTCTTTGTAGATGATATGATTTTGTACCTTGAAAACCCAAGAGAATCTGTCAAAAATCTCCTTACACTGATAAAGGCCTTTGACAAAGTCTCAGGATACAAAATAAATGTGCAAAAGACAAACGCATTTCTTTACACCAATAATAAACAAACAGAAACCCAAATAAAAAACAGAATTTCATTCACAACAGGCACCAAAAAAATGAAATACCTTGGCATCTTCCTAACCAGAGACGTGAAAAACCTTTACAATGAAAACTACAAAACACTGCTCAAAGAAATCAAAGATGACACAAACAAGTGGAAAAATATCCCATGCTCATGGATTGGAAGAATCAACATTGTGAAGATGTCCATCCTACCTAAGGCAATCTACAAATTCAATGCAACACCCACCAACATTCTTCTCTGACCTAGAAAAAACAACACAGGAATTCATATGGAAACACAAAGTCCAAGAATAGCCAGAACAATCCTCAGAAGAAAAAAAAAGCAGGTGGTATCACATTACCAGACTTCAAACTTTACTATAAAGCTACAATCATCAAAGCAGCTTGGTATTGGTACAGGAACAGGCATATAGATCAATGGAATAGAAATGAGATTCCAGAAGCAAAACCTCAATTTCTCAACCAACTCATCTTCGACAAAGCCTCCACCACCTACCACTGGGAGAGGAGAACCTATTCAGTAAATGGTGCTGGGAAAACTGGCTGACCACATGCAGAAGATTGAAACAGGACCCCTATCTATCCCCATGCACAAAGGTTAACTCCAAATGGATCAGAGACCTAAATGTAAAACCTCAAACCATAAGAACCTAGAAAATGAAGGACATACTTTCATGGAAATCGGAATTGGCATCCAATTCCTGAACAAAGCCTGAAACCTACAGGTTATAAGAGAGAAGATAGACAAGTAGGACCTTATTAAACTGACAAGCTTCTGCAAAGCCAAAGAAACCATCAAGAGAGCAGGGAGACAGCCTACAGACTGGGAAAAAGTATTTGCCAACTCCAGGTCTGACAAAGGCTTAACATCTTGGATCTACAAGGAACTCAAATGTGCTGAAAAGAAAAAAAGAAACAACCCCATTATAAAATGAGCAAAAGATATGAACAGACACTTCACAAAGGAAGACATCTGAGCAGCCAACAGACACATGAAGAAATGTTCAACCTCACTAATCATCAGGGAGATGCAAATCAAAACCACTCTGAGATACCACCTAACTCCAGTCAGAATGGCAATTACCAACAACTCAAAAAATAACAGCTGCTGGAGAGGGTGTGGCAAAAAGGGAACACTTCTACACTGTTGGTGGGAGTGTAAACTAGTGCAACCTCTGTGGAAAGCAGTGTGGTGATTCCTAAAAGTCCTAAATGTCAACCTCCCATATGACCCCGCAATCCCCCTACTGGGAATATAACCCGAAGAACTCAAATTACTCTAAAAAAAAGATACTTGCACACGTATGTTTTATCGCAGCATTGTTCACAATAGCAAGAACCTGGAAGCAACCGTGCTGCCCATCAAAATAGGACTGGATTAAAAAAATGTTGTACATATACATGATGGAATACTACGCAGCCATAAAAAGGAACAAAATCATGAATTTCGCTGCAACCTGGATGGAACTAGAGTCTATAATACTGAGTGACCTCTCACAGAAACAAAGATCCGAGTATCACATGTTCTCACTCATATAATGGACCTTTAACATTCAATGTAATACTATAAGAAAATGACTGACAGTGGTGGGAAACTATGGGGGGAGAGGGAGATTAACGGTAGCAAATATCTGTCTGGGGATGGGGAAACACCTTTTATAAACAGGGTGCCTGAGTGAAACGTATTTGTATACCTAATCCTTAACTGTGCCCCACAACACCATAATAAAAAATATTAATTATTAAAAAATAATAAATAAATAAATAAATAAATAAAAAGGGGAAAAATATGCCTAGGAGGAAGTTGAAGATGATAAAAGAAATTGTTAGTAAAATGATAAATCAGTATTTAACTCTCAACAGTGTAAATTAATATGGATGACATAAAGCAATAGTAACAGATTCTAATTGTTGAGGTTTAAAAAGGCAAAATCAAAGTAAGATACATGAACAATTTTATGTAAACTATAATTGGTATAACTAAAAGAAATACTTTCCAGATTTTTTTTATGGTTCAGAGGAAGAGTAAACAATTAATTCATTTTAGATTATGGCAAGTTAACTACACTTGTTAAAGTGTCAAGGCTAAACACTAAAATAATAGAAAGAGATTAAGTGTCTTCTAAATCAATGAGCGTGGGAAAAGGAAATAAAATCAGGAAAAAATAAGGCAGTCAATTCAAAAAAGGCAAACTTGTGTTGAAAAAGAGAATAGACTGAAAGCAGAATCCTAGGTGATAGTAGAAAAACATTCAAATGTGTCACATTCATAAGATAATTAAATGAATGAAACTATATCTAAATTGATTTAAAACTTTAATAGTTTACAGGGGGAATACCAAATGCATAAGGTAGAAAGAAAAAGGATTATCTATCAATTTTCGAGGGTTGCAACAATAAAATATAATAGACCGGATGACTTAAACAATAGAAAGTTGTTTTCTTACTGTTCTGAAGTATAGAAGTGCAAGATCAAGGTGTTGGCAGGATTGGTTCTTTTTGAGGGACGACAAATGGGATATCTCCTCTAGAATTCTCTCCTTGGTTTGTAGATGACTTTCTCCGTTATCTACATGTGCATGTCTGTGTTCAAATTTCCTATTCTTATAAAGAAATGGTCATATTGGATTAAGACCCACTCTAATGACCTCACTTCAACTTATTATTTCTTTAAAGACTATTTCCAAATACAGGCATACTTTGGAGATAGAGTGGGTTTCTTAATAAAACACCCAATAAAGTGTCTATTACAATAAAGTGGGTCACATGAAATTTTGATTTTCCAAAGCATAGAAAAGTTCTGTTTACCCTATGTCATTGTCTATGAAATGTACAATAACATTATGTCTATAAAACAACATATAAACCTTTATTTAATTTTTTTTTTTTTTGCAAAAAACAAAGCAAAAAAAATTGACATAGAGACAGGAAGTGAGTTTACGTGGTTGGAAAAAATTGTCAAAGGTAGATTTGCTCAAAAATGTGTTCCTATAAGCCATCAATACGTAAAAAATGCAAGATCTGCAAAACACAATAAATTGAAGCATATTAAATAATATATGTCTGCCAGTAACATTCTGACGTAGGAGGTGTTACAATTTTAACTTAAATGTTGTGGGGACCCAGTGTAGCCCAAACAGATAGAAAAATATATATTACACAAATATTGATCAAAATGAACTATGTAGTTATATTATTAACAAAAAAGGTAAGGTTTTAAGAAAAAAATGCATTTCCAGCTATAACGAGACTAACTATATTATGATTGAAGACTCAGTTCACTAGCAGGATATAATAATTTTTCAGTTGTGTATGCCTAATAACTTTCTGTCAAATTAAAAGAAAAAACTAGAAGAAATCAATATATTTACCTTAATAGTTAGAGATTTTAATATACTCCTTGTAGTGATTCATTAATCAAGCAGACAAAAAATCAGTAAGAATATAGGAAAATTTAGTGATACAGTTTACAGTGTTGATGCTATAGACCTGAGTACTTCACAGTTAAAGACGACATATGCCCATCAAAAATACCTTAAATAGTTCAATCCACTGACAAATCTTTAGGCCATAAATCAAGTCTCAACAAATTTTTCATGAAGTGGATCACATAGTCCACATATACTGACCATGAAACAATAAAAAAGATGAGAAAAAACTATTATATTATAAATTAATAGAATATTAACTAACCTATAGGTGAATAAAATAATCAAAAGGAGAATTTAAAATGTTTAGTATTGAGCAAGGCACAGTAGTTTATTCCTCTATAATGGCAATTTTTTTTTTTTTAGTTGGAGTCTCACTGTCGCCCAGACTGGAGTGCAGTGGCCACTCCCGGCCACCGCAGCCTGACCCGCTGGGCTCAGGTGATCCTTCCACTCAGCCTTCCAAGTAGCTGGAACTACAGGCACGCGCTACCAATTACTCTGGAAGCTGAGGCAGGAGAATCGCTTGCACCCAGGAGTTTCAGGCTGCAGTGAGCTACCATTATCATGTCGCTGCACTTTAGCAGTCTGGGTGACAAAGAGAGTGAGACTGAAAAAAAGAAAGAAAAAAAAAGAGATTGCTTTAATATTGAATAATAGTAAATTAATTTGTTAATTAAAAATTAATTTAATAGTTTTTTTTGTTTTTTTGTTTTTGTTTTTTTTGAGTTGGAGTCTCACTCTGTCGCCCAGACTGGAGTGCAGTGGCCGCTCCCGGCCACCGCAGCCTCGACCTGCTGGGCTCTGGCGATCCTTCCTCAGTATTCCAAGTAGCTGAAACTACAGGCGCGCTACCACGCTCGGCTGATTTTTTGATTTGTTGTAGAGATGAGGTCTCGCCAAGATTCCCGGGCAGGTCTCGAACCCGCGGACTCAGGCAATCCACTCGTCTTGGCCTCCCAAAGTGCTGTAATTACAGGCTGAGCCACCCAACCCGACTGAAAAATGCTTTAAACTTTATGTTTCAATTTATATTTAACATTTTTGTTGTCAATATTTGGCTTAAAGTCATTTTGGGATTCTGAATTTGCTGTTTGTTTTTCAACTTTTGTTTGGAGAGTTTAATCCATTTCCATTAAAAAACTATTGATAAGGAAAGACTTTTTTGCTGTTTTACTCTTTGTTTTCTTTATGTATTATACCTTTGGTGTTCCTCATTTTTTCCATTACTGCCATCTTTTGTATTTTATTAACATTTTGTACTGTATTATTTTTGTTTTCATCTTACTTCCTTTTGTACATATTTTAGAGGCTTTTCTAGAGGTTATCATACAGATTATAATAAGCATCCTAAATTACTAACAATCTAGATTGAATTGATATCAACTAAACTTAAACAGAATTAAACACACACACATATGCACACATACACACACACTGCTATTATACAGCTCCTTCTTTACCTTTTTCTAATATCACAACTCACATTTTTACACAGTTGACTTATGAACAACACAGGGTTTAGGGCACCAACCTCTTTTCCATTCAAAAATCCTCATATATTTGATTCCTCCCAAACCTAACTACTAATAGCTTACTGTTGACAAGAAACCTTGCCAATTTCATAAACAGCCAGTGATCACAAATATTGTATGTTATGTATATTTTATATGCTGTATTCTTATAATAAAGTAAGCTAGAGAAAAGAAAATATTTTTAAGAAAATCATATAGAAGAGAAAGTATACTTAATATTCATTAAGTAGAAGTGTACCATCGTAAAGATCTGTATTTTCATCATCTTCATATTAAGTCGACTGACAATGAGAATAAAGAGAAGGACTTAGTCTTGCTGTCTTGTGAGTGGCAGAGGCAGCAGATATGGAAAAGATAAGAACCAATCCTTCTTCACCATTTGTTCTAATTTCAGTGCCCATATCATAGAAGGAACCATGTTGAAACATAAGTCAAAAGCAGTCTTGAATAATTTGAATACTTCTGCCAAAATGTCCAATGTTAATTTGTTTTCTGGCACTGCTTTTTCTACCTCTTCTTTTTCAACATCTGACACTGGTTTGGAATCACTCATCTCTATCAGGTTGTTTTTGGTTGGTTCTTCTGATGTGGTATCTACTAGCTCGTGAATTTCAGTAAGATCTGCATCTTTAAACCCTTCAGCCTCAACTCTTTTGCCATAACTGTAGTCTTGTTCATGATTTCAGTGATTAGGTCTGTCCTAACCCCTGTGAAGTCATGAATAGCATCTTCACACAGTTTTCTCCAGTAGGAATTTATTATTTTGGATTTGATGTCTCTCACAATTTTTTTTCTATAACAACGATGTTGTCTTCAATGGTATAATCCTTACAGACTTTCAAGATTTTCTATTGTGTTTCTCTTTCATAGTGTTGACAATTTTTTCCATAGAATACCTTGTATAATAAGCATTAGAGGTCTTTATGACTCCCTGAGGTAGAGATTAAATTAGAGAGATTGTCTTTGGGTGCAAGCAGACCACTTCATTACCTCCAGGGTTGAACTCATGGAATTGTAGCTCTCCAGAGACATTATCCAATTAAAAAAAAATTTATTGAAAAGGTAGTTACTTACTGGTCAGGTAAATCCTGATGAAAATAAGTAAAAGGGGCAAACCATTATTGGAACCAATCCAGAAAAAGTGTTCTCATCATCCTTGACTTCTTGTTTGTTTTTTTTTTTTCTTTTAATTTTTTAATTTTATTTTAAATATGTGGAGTACAATTCAGGGTTAGATATACAAATGTTCATTATGCAG
>NW_007261481.1:272631-343416 GCF_000164805.1 Carlito syrichta
TAAAAAAAATCTAGTAGGACTTCTTGCTATTCAACTGAAAGACTGACCGCTGGTTTTATAGTTTCCCTTCAAGACTCATGGGTTAGCAGTTTTATAAGTTAGGGCAGTCCTGATTATAAACCTGACTACATTTGGACAAAAAGGTGGTAAGCTTATCTCTTTCAGTTTTAAATCCTGCTGCTTGTTTCTCTTCCATACTAATAAATGTCTGTCATGGCATTTTTTTCCCCAGAACAGGTCACTTTTATCTATATCAAAAGCTGTTTAAGATGATGTGCTTTCTCCTCAGTGATTTTCTTATGGTATATGGGGACTTGTCTGGTACCGCTTGGTTGGCAGAAGTTGCTTCTCTTGCTGTCTTGACTTTTTTTTTTTTTTAAGGCAAATCTCTTTCTAAAATTATCAAACCATCCTTTGCTGACATTAAATTCTTCAGCTTTAGATTTGTCACCTTTCTTTTGCTTTAAGGTGTCATATAATGTCATTTTTTTCTTGAATAATATTAGAGTATGCCTTTTTTATTATAACCCTGCACCCTTGTGAAAGCTGTGTTTTTCAATACTAGTTTTATGTAGTATTTTTCAAAAAAAAACAACAACTGCAAAACACAAGATTTTTTATGTCTGCTGGTATAGTTGCAGTGATGGCTTCATTTTTTTTTCTTTTTAAAATTAGGATCTTTACACTGGATTCATTTATCTTAAAATGTTGGATAACCACAGCCAAGACCTCAATCTATGGTATATATCAAGCAATTTAGCCTTTTTTTTTTTTTTTTTTGTATTGTCATGACTTTTCTCTGCTTCTTGAGAGCACTTCCAGAATCACTAGTGACATTTTGTATGACTCTCTTGTTGCTCTTTAAGGTTTATTGTATTGACCTAAAGACATTGACAAATTTGCAAAAACTGCTAAAGATCACTTTTTACCATGGTAGACAATTTGCTAGATAGATGAACAGCTCACATGGGAATGGTTAGCATTACACATTTTAATCAGATACTAGTAATACTTGATCTCACCACAATAGCAACAGAAGGTAGTTATGCAAATATTACTGTTGTGTAGTATGTACTACAGTTTGTTTTATGCTGTTATGCTTTACTTTCACTTTTTAATGTTTGTTTACATTTCACTTAAACAAGAAATAACACCATGAATGCTTCATAAATACTTGTGGGCCTGCTTTGATAAATTTAAAATTTTTATGACAGGTTTTCTAGGAGTAAAAAATAAAAAAGACTAGTATATCTATGTCTTTTATGCACTAGTGGCATACCTAAATTTTTCTTGTTTTTTAAGATATTTCTAGACTGTTGGGTTCATCTGTGATTTTTTTCAAATAGTTGCAAATCTCCAAAATATTTTCCAATATATTTATTAAAAAATATTCATGTAAAGGTGGACTCAAATTATTCAGACTCATGTTGTTGACGTCAGTGGTACATTATGTGTCCATTAATGCATTCTCTTAATTATTGATTTATGTCTTTACCTTTTAAATCATATAGGAAATGAAAAGATAAGTTACAATTCAAAAATACAATAATACTAGCTTTTATTTTACCTATGTAAAAGTGAAGTTCTTTATTTTTCCATATTGGTTAGAGTTAGCATCTTTTTTTTTTTTTAATTTCAGTCGAAAGTATTTTAGCATTTATTGCAGTGTAGGTCTACCACTGTTAACTTGCTCTGCTTTTCTTTACTGGGAATGCTTTAATTTTGATTTAATTTTTAAGGTTACGTTTGTAGGATGTGGAATTCTTGGCTGTTGTCTCCTCCAGTGTTTTAAAAATGTCATCCTACTCCCTCTGGCCTACACGGTTTCTGATGAGAAATCTGAGGAGATTTCCTATTAATCTTATTGTAGATTCTTTGTATGAAATGCATGCTTCTTTCCTGCTAGCTTTCAAGATTTTCTGTTTATCTTTGGCTTTTGACAATATGATTATGTCTCTTCGTGGACTGCTTAGAATTTATACTTTGAATAATTAAGTTTCTTAAATGTGAAGATATTTGTCTTTTATCACATTTGGGATTTGAGTCCTTTATTGATTCAAAGTTTTTTTGTCTTTGTTTTTGTTTTTCCAGTTCTTCTCTCTTTCTTTCCTCCCCTCTGGTATTCTCATTATGAATATGTTGGTAAACTTGATGGTGTATGTTACTCCTCCTTGCTTTGTTTGTTTGCTGATTTATTTATCTAGAGATATAGTCTCAGTCTGTCATGCAAGCTGGAGTGCAGTAGCACAATCATAGTTCACTGCAGCCTTGAACTCCTAGACTCATGCAATACTTTCAGCTTCCACCTCAGATTCCTGAGTAGCTGGGAGTACAGGCATGCAGCATCATGCTCAGTTATTATTATCACTAAATTTTATGTCAAAAATAGGGTCACAATATGTTGCCTAGCTTGGTGTCCAGTTCCTGGTCTCAAATACTCCTCCTGCCTAAGACTCCAAAAGTGTTGAGATTACAGACATGACCCATTATTTGTGGTTTAACTCTGCTTTTAAAACTGTCCAGTGAGTTTTTATTTTAGTTATTTTTTAATCCCAAAATTTTTATCTGTCCACTTTTATAATTTTCACCATTTTGTTTATATTTTCTATTTGTTCTTATATTATATTCTGGCTTGCTTTAACTCTGAGAATATTTAAGATAGACTTTTTTTACCTAATAAGGTCATTTACTGTACTTTCTGAGGGTACATTCTTCATTAATTTCTTCTCTAAGTGGGTCATTTTTTCTTGTTTCTTTGCATGGTTTGTATTTTTTTTAAAAACTAGAAATTTTGAATATTATACTAATAATTTAACAATTTGGGTCAAAGGTGAAATTTAAATTCTTCTCATGTATTTTCTTTTTCTAAAAATATTTTTTATTATAAAGATGTAGCGTACAATTCAGTGCTAGGTATACAAATGTTCATTATTCAGGTACCCTTGTTGATAAGGTATTCTCATGTATTTTCATAACATAGTTTTGCCTCTGGACAGGCATGTGACTTTTTAGATTCCCCAGGATATATGGAAACTTTTGAATGCTAGTTTTCTAGAGAAACTCTTTCTAGCATTTTCTTCCATGCATTAAGTGCTCTGTTTTAATTTTTCATTTTTATTTATTTTGCCTCAGTTGTAATATTTTGCCCCAGGCAACTGGAGTAGGCTCATTTGCCTCAAAATGTTTTCAAGTAATGCCTGCCACTTTTATGGTGTGAATGAATTTTGAGTTAGCCTAATCAAAGATTACTGTTTTGCTTCAGTTCTTCAGGTTGTCCTCAGACGGGTTACAAAAGATAAATGCAATTCTCTGAGAATACATTCTGCTTTACAAAACCAGGGACTAGAGTTTCATACTGGAAATACTGGTTGCCATTGTTAAGACTTGCTGAGCAAAAGAGGATGGTGCAGAAAAAGCAGATAAAAATGTCAAAAAGCTTTTAATTTATTTCATGTTACTTTTTTCTTGATTCAGCACTGGTTGCTGTAAACTTTTGGCTGTTTTACAAAATTATGACAAACTTTATTCTTACAGTTTTTTTCATTATTTTTGAATTTTTCTTTGAAGAGACAAAAGCTACCTTATCTGCCATTTTCACTCACATCATTCTTCCATGTCTCTAGTTTTAGTGTTTTTAAAATTGAATGTAACTGTAGATTTATGGATATAATATTAGTTTTTAAAATTTAATTTGGGAATCTCTGTTTTTACACTGGCAAATTTAATTATATACTTATTTATTTAAATTTAGTTAAATGTGAATACTTATTTCTACAAATGTGTTAGTGTTTTGTATTTACCATTCATGTATTCCTTATTTTCTTTTATGAGTTTAATTAAGTGAATAAATTAGATTTTACTGTAAAGTGTTAGCAATTGTTGTGTAATAACTACAGACAGCATTTACCACAAGTTACACTGTCATTCCTTAGTTGCTGTGAGAAAAATGTCTTGGCATGACTTTGTTTGACTCTCTGCTAATATCACTCAAAACTATAATCAAAGGAGTGATGGCCAGATTGTGTTTTCATCTGGAAGCTTAATTAAGGAAGCATCTTTTCCTCAATCACTCAATTTATTAATGGAATTTATTTTCTTGCAATTGCAAAACTAGGGGCTTCCTGTTTGGAGAAAATTGCCCTCACGTCGTAGAAGGTTTCTGCAATAACTTGCCATGTGGGTTTTTCTCACTATACTTACTTTTTTTCCCTCTTTTTCCAATGTATTGGTCTACCTGGGCTGTCATAACAGAATAGTATAGACTGCATGGCATAAACAACATAATATATATATTTTTACTTTGGAGGCTGGAATTTTTAGATCAAGTTCTGGCACGGCCAACTTCTGGTAAGGGCTCTCTTCCAGGCATATAGATGGTTGATTTTTCACAATGTCTTCACTTGACTTTTTCTCACTGCATGCCACAAGGAGAGAGGAGAGAAAAAGAGAGTTCTTTGATATCTCTTCTTATAAAAACATTCATCCTGTCTGATCAAGGCCCCACACTTATGACCTTAATTAATCTTAATTACTTCCTTAGATAGCTCACTTTCAAATATAGCCACACAGGGGGTTAGGGCTTCAACATATGAATTTTGCAGGAACACAAACATTAAGTCCATGGCATAACTTCTGAAACTACAAAATTTGCGTCTTCACATGTCTAATATATTCATTCCATCCCAACAGCCTAGAGTCTCAACACGTTTTAGCATACTCTTCAAAACTTTATTAAAGACTGAAGTCTGAAGTCTCATCTAAATTTCATCTATATCAGGTATGTTTGAGACTTGAGATATTATTTTTGCTCAGGCAATATCCCTCTCTAAATGTAAACCTGTGAAACCAGAGAAATTGTGTGCTTTCAAAATACTCTAGCAGGACAGGCAGAGAATAGTCATTCCCATCACAAAATGGAGAAATCAGAAGGAAGAAAGAAGCAATGTTATCAAAGTTCAAAATATAGCAAGGCAAATTCCATTAGGTCTTAAGGCTAGAGTTGATTTCCCTTTCATCTGATGCTCTGTCCTACAGAAACATGGAGGTAGCAGAGTCTGTGGCAACAGTTCTTCATGGCAGCCTGTTCATTTGGCTTTCAACACAGAATGCCTGGCCTGCTGAAAAACGAGGAGGGGTCCCCACTCTCTGAAATTTAGGAGAAGGCAGACTTCACCTCTGGGCCTGTGGTGGGAGTGGCAGCCTGAAAATCTCTGGATCACCTTCTGAGTCCTTCTCTTTTCTTCAAAAATAACTCTTCCTTTATTCCATCTCATTTTCTGTTTTCTAATCCAAGCTGTCAGTTTAGCATCTATTCCTGGCTTCTTTTGAGATGGTTAATTAAATACATCATTCACACTCAAACTAATCTTATCAAAAAATGCGGCCACACTCTTAAAATTCCCATTAGAACGTATTTAGTCAATTCTTGCCATATTTATTGGCTAAGAATTTTTTCAAATGTTTAAGTTCTGGTCCCTTTTAGCTTAACAATTTTTTTGAATTTATCTCTCCTCTTCCACGTTACTATAAATGGTAAGAAGAAACCAAGTCACTTGTTTGAAACTTTGCTTAAAAAATTTTCTCAGCTAAACATTCAACTTATCACTCGCAAGTTCTACTTTCCACAAAAACTAGAACATAAAGCAACCAAGTTCTTTGTCACTTCATAACAGGTTAGCCTTTACTTCAGTTTCTAATGACCTGTTCCTCACTTCTGTCTGAGATGTCATCAGAATAGCTGTTAATGTCCATAATTCTAACAATATTCTGTTTATTTAGTTATTTATTATCGTTGTTATTTGAGACAGAGTCTTGCTCTGTCAATGAGGCTGCAATGCAGTGGCACAATCATAGCACACTGTCGCCTCAAACTCCTGACTTCAAGCAATCTTCCTACTTCAGCCTCTTGAGTAGCTAAGACTATAGGTACATGCCACCATGCCCGGCTTGTTTATTTATTATTTATTTATTTATTGTTTGAGACAGGGTCTCTCTATGTTGCCCAGACTGATCTAGGATGCCTGACTTTAAGCAAACCTCTCACCTTAGACTCCTAAAGTACTGAGATTGCTGGTATGAACCACTGTGCTTGGCTTACAACCTTCTGTTTATGATAGTATATGTGTACTTGAGAGTTCAATGCTTTCTTTTCAGCTTTTTTCCCCTTTTATCTTTTATTTTCTGAGATTTCATAAAAATTTTCTTTAACATTTGTATTTCTACTAATAGTCTTGTCATGGCCATCTAGGCGTTTTCTAGCGTGTATCTCAATGCTCTTTGAGCCTCCACCAATCACCCAGTTTCAAAACGCTGCTATGTGTATTGGTATTTGTTACAGCAACTTCCCATTTTGTGATACCAAAATCCATATTAGTTTCCTTGGTTTGCCATAACAGACTATCATACACTTAGTGGTTTATAAAATAGGTATTTGTCTTGACACAGTTTTAGAGGCTGGACATACAGGTTAATGTCTGGTAAGGTCAGTTTCTGGTGAGGACTTTCCTCATGGTTTACAAAAGGTTGCATCCTTATTGTTTCCTCACATGGCTTCTCTTGGTGCATGTACACAGAGTGAGAAGGAAGAGGCAAGACTTTGACATCTCTTCTTGTAAGGACACTAATCCTGCCTTTATGAACGTATTTAACCTTAATTGCCTGATTAGAGGTCTCATCTTCAATATTGTTTAACTTCAGGTTTGGTCTAAATAATATGAACTGTTCTCATTAGAATTAAAACTTCCTGCAAATTTTTTTTCATGGTAACATTCAAGTTATCATTCTAGATACCTTTTAACAAACCCTATCATGGCCTTGTCTTAAAACTTTTACCATTTACTCATTGCTGTCATTACTTTTTAAATTTTGTATTCAAAATGAATGTTATATTGCATTGCCCGATATCAAGACTAGAGTTATATCTCACTCTAATATTTACTGAATTAATCCTGGAAAACTTTTATTTCAAAAATGTAGTATGCTTTCCTTGTTTCTGGTCTTTGAACATAACATTATTTTTATATAAAATCTCCTTACTTTTTTTATTTTTTGTTTTCTATTTTGGACTCATCTTTCAGACCTCAGTTTAAAGATAATCTGTGTTTGATGAGATCGAGCATAACATAATAGTTAAATCTACTGGACTCCAAAGCAATTTTTTGAACTTGTCTAAGCCTCCAATAATGTAACCATAGTGACAATGTAACTAATGTTTTGTTTTGTGGATGAAAATGAATGATATACTCTGTCATAGAGTAAACAACAATGTATGCTAATTATAATTATTATTGGATTCTTTATTTGCATTCCCTCTCAACCAAATAAGACTGAATATGTAAAAAGTCTATGTATCTATATTTTCTTTTCTAGTTGTCTATACAAAACTGACTTTGTTTTTGTTTGTTTAGCCATTGGATTCCTTTATTAGAGTTTAGGAGCTTTAGGGCAGAAACTCTGCCTTGCCCATGATTTTATTTATTTTTTCTGATATAGAAGTACAACTATGAAGTATTTGTTAAATCAGTAAGTTTAAAATGAGCAAAATATTAAATACTACTATTTTTTATTTAGGAGAAAAGTATAGCGATACACAATAATTTTCTAATGCTGTACAGTTAGTAAAAAGGCAATTCAGAACTCTTACCATATCAACGCTAGGCAAGATGCCAACTTTCAAAACATAATCCATAGGTAGAAATAAAAATATACACATTTTATATGTATTACGCTATACTAAAAAATAAATAGATTGAGAACAGAAAGATCTAAAGATTATGACATTGCATTGGGAAGAAGGTCAAGGTAATTTTGATGGATGAAGTAAGATTGTAGACTGACCTAGCATGATATTGCTACAGCTACCAGGGCACTGTTTGAAAGTCATACTGTATTGGTGTTCTGCAATACCTGAAAAATGGACAATAAGCAATCTGACCTAGTACAACGTGTTATTTTTATGAAGTCCAAACTGTATTAAAGTCTGTGCATATTAATAGTCAGAACCTGTAAATTACTTTTTTTTCAGTTTTACCCAAACTACTTTTGGTCACACCCAATATTTTCTCAGCCCAATATGTTAACTTTTTATTAATATTATTTGTAATACAAAATATCACAATACATGTAATATACTATACAAATATAGGGTGAGGGATCCATTATAAGAAAAAGTATTTCAAATAAATTTACAATTGTATGTTTAGTCTCTTAATTAATAGGAAAGGTGAAATCAGTAGAACACAAATATTCTGTAATTTTCTGAAATTCGTATCTGGAAATATAGAATATTTTGCTTTTTAAAAAAATCCCAAGTACTTTTATTTCGAGGAGTGGTGCAAAGTAAGGAAAATACAGTGTGAAATCTTCAAGTAAAACACTTTAATTAGCATAAAAACATACTATTAGAATGTTAGTTTTTAAAATTGAAAAGGTGGTTTGAAAACCTACTATAAAAAACCTGTAAAGGAAATGATTATTTTTATTTGAGACAATAAATCTTGAAAACTGCAGAGGTTTGGCCAGTACTATGACATGACGCAAGGGATATTTTGGAAGATAGCACCATTTAAAGTGATTGATTTTGGTAGGGAATGAAGTGGAAGCAAAGGGATTGATAACGGGATTACTGCATTTGCCTTATGCTGCTACTTGCTTAGAGGCTGCTTAATATCAACTTCAAAATAGAAATTTACTTGTCATAGCCTGTGCCAGCAGAATATTGAATAGA
Source organism: Carlito syrichta (assembly GCF_000164805.1). Lineage (NCBI taxonomy): Eukaryota > Metazoa > Chordata > Mammalia > Primates > Tarsiidae > Carlito > Carlito syrichta. The sequence continues at coordinate 281,357 of NW_007261481.1, forward strand.
AGTGAACATGTATATTCTAGTCCCAATATAGGGTGTCTGTCTTTGAAATAAACAGCTGGAGATAAATTTTTTGAGTTTTTACATGAAATAGATTCAGAGTAGTGACAGATTCTTCTATGGAATTGCTAACTACTGCGAAATTGAATATAGCAGAACAGACAAGGGTGTCAACTTTATATCTGTTAAATTTCAAATGCTCCACAGGGCAGGTGAAGTTAGTATAGACACTGATGTACTTTGAAGGTGCCTAGAGAAGGAGAAAATGAAATGTTAGCATAAGAAAACTAAAAATATTGCAATGAGGTTTGCAATAGATACACAATTTATAGTTGCATGCCTATAGACATTTAGCTAGAACTGATAGAAAAGTTTATAAGAGATTTGTGAAACGTATGAAACAAATAACTTAGGTAAAGAGACCTGACTTATTATTTTCAGGTTTTCACTCAACATCGGTCAAAAACATTTCATCATTTGAAAAGCCATATCAAGGCTCAGGGCTTAAGAACATTTCTTTTAATTGACCACTTTATCAGTTTTATAGAACTCAAATCCCACTTGTGAAAGTAACCAACCCCTGGACCTAATTCAAACAATTAAATTATCTTTTGACATTTTTCAAATGAGGTATACAAACTAGTCCAATTAAGTCAGGCATCAAAACCAAAACTTAAGGAATTTTTACCAAGTGAAGTTTGTCTGCACAGAGGAATTTAGGAGAGAAAGGCAGAATAAAGCAGAGTTGACATATTTGGGAGAAGTTGAGAGCCAGAGGGAAAGTGAGACAGCAAAAGCATGATAACAAACGTGATCAAGAGATACTCTGAAAAATGTTTACATCTTCCAGTGGCAATAAGGTGTGTTTACTGCATTCGGAGTCCCTGGCATTCTCTTATTGCATTGTGATTATAAGCACACACAAACTTCTGCCAATGAGTTTTTGGCTGTAATATTATAAGAAAATTACTAAAATGCCTGAGTCTCAGCTATCACAACTGTAAAATGAGCACAGAAGTATGGTTTTGTGAGATTTAAGAAAATAATACTTGTTACATCAGCTCAGTGGCTAGTCCTTTCTTAGTGCTAAGAATAATTAGCTTAAACATATTATTATATATTGTATGTATTTACATCACACATGTGAATTTAAAAACTCACCTTTTGAGCCCATAAAAATGAATTTATCTTTTAAAAATAATTCTGCCTAGGCTATATATTTAGACTCTGAAATTGATTTACTAGCAAAATATTCTTATTATATATTATTAATATATTGTTATTACATGATAGCTGGAAGTTAAAACTATTCTATTGTGGCATGAGAAGATAGTAGGCCATAGCATTATAAAACATCACAGCTGGTGTGACTACTGCTTGTAGTACCGTGATAATTAGTCCACACAGCCACTAGCTTTGGAAAATTTGCATCTAGATGTGTATCAGAAGATAGTCACTAGCCTTAAAGAAAACAAAATTGCAAATGTTTATCCTAACTACCTTTCATGGAAAGAGACATGGGTCGGTATAGTGATGGTATTTCTCAAATTTCAACATCCTTCCTTTTGTTCCTTGGTCATGTAAGATTGAGATAGTCTTTAGGTTGAGACTAAAATATTCATGTTGCCAAAATCAGCTACTGAATTTTCAGCGTTTTCTATGGTTTTGAAAATAAGTCAATGCCTTAGTTGTTGAATATTAGAATGCTAACATTTCTAATGGGGTGTTCATAGATTTGGGAATCTAATTACAAATGCATGTGAATTCTAAAAAGCTTTGGTTTTCAGGTACTTGGGAAGGTAGATTGAGAATAAAGGCTCTTAACTCACTACTCATATTAAGTTTTGGTATTCACTTTACTGTCTGTGAACTAGTGAAGAGAAGAAGGCAAAGAGGAAAAGAGTCTGGGGTAATGGGATAACTAAGTAATGGATAGCTCAGAGTCAATTCTTTGAAATCAGCAGAAGTAAAAGTCCATCAGTCTAGAAACTGCCGTAATGAAAAAGGCAGTGGGACTGGTATAAAACCAGTGGGACTTGTACAAAACAAAATTGGAAATAAAAGCTCTCTAAAACTCTTCTGGAATTTTTATCACTTAAAGTTTTGGGAAATAGTGAGCAGTCAAGGCTTGACTCACATCAAAAGGTCAGGAATCTTGCTTCTTCAAGAAGCTCCACACTTGAATTAAAAAACTCCTGGCATCTGCTTAATATCACAAGCCTAGTCTACCTTGAAATAGGGGAATTTTATGAAACAAAAGCGTTAAAAATATTTTCCAGACCACAGAAAAAGTAACCATTTTAGATAAATAGAAAATTTGTTATTAACCAAGACTGACAAGGAAGATTTGCACAGATAAAATATGAAAGAAATTTGCTTACTTAGTTTTTCCATTTTAGAATTAATATGATTGAAATAGCCAATAAATAAATATTATTACCTCTATATGCAAATGCCCATTGGACCTTTTCATCACTAGAAATTATGAATATGGTTCATCACATCGCTATAATAATAACTATATAAAGTCTATATTTACTTTCTACACAATAAATTATATGGTATATGCAATGTGTTGTTAAACATGCATCCAGTTGTAATTCTTCAGGGAACCTATACACTAATCCAAAGTGACTAGCACTTGGTGTTGTTATTAACCACATCTTCTTGTATCTCTTTTCTTTTTTTCCCCCATGTGCTAGTTTGGGATAAAATTTATTTTTGGTCTTCAGGCTATTAATTATTAATTCTTCATCTTTATTTTAATTGCCTTAAATGCAGATTATTTGTATAGAACTTTACTTGATTACTTGGAACAATCTTTGAATTTCAAATATTTTCCTTTTTAAACTGAGACTATTTGTATCTTTATTCTCATTGTGGGAATCTAGGCTCTTCTATTCAGTTGACAGAATAGTCTGTCTGTTGGGATGATTGTAAGAAATGTACATCATTCTTCTAGACAAATTCAAATTGTATCTATTCTATGTACGGTGACTCTATAAAGCTTTAACTTGTCAACAATGGGTGGATATAATTAATACTTATGAATTTGTTGCCGAATAGATTCTGAAATGCTTCATATAAATCATTCATGGCACAGGACTTTTTCAGTAAATCAAACGTTTTATATTTGACTTTTTTAAAGGAAGAAAAGTAAAGAAAAAGGAAGTTAAGAAAAATAGAAGGAGAGAACTAATTTAGATGCAATGGACAAAATAGATACTCCAATTACATATTTATTCTTGAATTTTTGATACCTAATTAGAATGCTCTAGATCAGAAACTCTTCCTCAGAATAAGACTGGCAAATTCTTGCCCTATAATTTGTGTTCACCTTAAAACTGAACCTACATATTTTCTTCTTTTCTTTTCTTTCTTTTTTTTTTATGAGTTGTTTGTCAGTACTAATCTTAGCAAGCATGATATCAAGCACTACATGCTACCTTATAATTTGAGTCAGGCATTTGAGGTTGGATTTTCTTTCTTAGCCATCTGCTAACATTTTCTTGTCTAGATTAGCAGGTTTATTTTTAATTACTCTCCCCAGATTTATAAATCACCTCTCATTGAATTATTTTATTCCACTAGGATCCTCTCAGTTTGGTGGGGCTACTGATTGGGCTCTGTGATCCTATCAGATTGGGTAGGGTTGCATGCCTGGATGGTACTATTGTTTAAAGTTGTATTTGGTCAGAGCCATGTGATGGACTCTGAGTCTGGATAAGTCTCTGGCGTTGCTGCTTGTCCACGTGGGGTGACCAGGGCCAGAGGACATGCTTCACAGTTATGCTTGGACTTGGGCTTGCCTCATGCCTAGGGTGAGCTTAAGAAGAGTACTGAAGTTTAATGGAGTTACCACTCAGCAGTTGGGGTTGGGTAGGGTCAGCTGCATCCTTTACAGGATATTATTGATCTATCGTTCCCTGCTTGCTTGGGGAAGACTTTTTGTTTTATTTTTATATACATATATGTGTATCAATTGTATAAATCTAGAATCATATTGCAAATATAGCTTATACACTTCCCCCTTTAAATGTTTTCAGCATATCATTAAAATTCTAATGTGATTTTTAATGTACTATTATAATATATTATGTATCAAACTTTTCATTTCACCAGTTTTCTATTAACATGTATTTGCTTACAATTTTCAAATTATTATTACCATTTTTTTCTTTTCTTTATTTCAATTGCTTCAAGGGTTAACAAAATAATTTTTGGTTACATGGATGCATTGTATAGTGGTGAAGAAGTCTGGATTTTAAGTGTATTTACCGCCTCTACCTGTGCACATTGTACCCAACAGGTGATTTTTCATCCCTCCACCCCTTCCCGCTCTCCCTCTTCTGAGTCCCCAATGTCCATTATACTACCCTCTAAGCCTTTGCAGATACTTAGTTTAGCTGGTGCCTCTCAGTGAGAACATGTAGTGTTGGGTCTTCTGTTTCTGCATTAGTTCACCTAAGATTATGTTCTCCAATTCTATAGAAGTTGCTGCAGAAGACATTATTTCATTCTTTTGAATGGCTAAATAGTATTCCGTGAAAAACATATACCACATTTTCAGTATTTACTGATCAGCTGATGTACATTTAGGTTGATTCCACATATTGGCAATTTGAATTGATCTTAATGACATCACTGGAACTTAGTTGGATCACTTCTTCACTGCTAACGTTGGGCCAGACCAGCTATTCCTTTCGTAGGTGATCACTGAACCACAGATTCCTCTTGACCTGGGAAACACTTAATGAGAACACCTGAGCTTTGTGAGAAAGCTAACTAGGGATACAAGCCTGAAAGACTTACAGATTGTTTCTCACAGTATAATGTTTTTGGCTAGTTAATCTGGATTGACACTTTTATTAGCCAGAATGCAGAGCAACTAGCAAAATTTACTTGCCGGTCACTACAGTCCTCCCCCCATTCTTTGCTTCTAACTGATCCCTGGTGGTCTAGCCCTCCTGGTGCAATACTTCCCATGAAATGAGATGGGAGTAAGCCACTTCTGAAGGGTCTTAAAATGATGGAGAAGCTAAATGCTTGCCTTAAACTCACTTTTCTCTGGGAGAAACTATGAGTTCAGGAAAATTCCAAGTGTCTGGCACTGTATTGGCTTGGGGCAAGGGTGGCACCATCAAAAATAATCACTTTTTCTACTTTTTTTTTTTTTTGAGAAAGTAGGATTTATTGAGTGGTCAGAAAAACTCCCAGAATGGGTTGCCCACTTTTTTTAACATTTTAATCATGACTTTTCTAAGTTCTGAAGTCCGAGGTAGTGTCTCAGTCATACCCCCAAGTCACAGGATATTCATGATGATATTCTTGCCTGTAAATAATGCTCATGGGCTTCTATGGAGGATTGTGAAGCCAGAGAACTATTTTACTATCTTGCTGGAATCAATTTGGGTTTTCTCTTTTTAAATAGTAATGCATTTTTTAAATGTTAAGTACAGGGAGCTTAAGAAAATAAAAAAAAGCATGATAACAAAATCTTTATATTAATAAAGATTCTGTCACTATTTGGTGTTTTATGTATTGAAACATATAAGAATATTGAATTTATTAGAATAACAACCTTGCAATTCCTGTGTAAAATGCATTAAATGATTCATTTTAACTTTTAAATGTTTTAGATTAAACCACACATTTTTAGAAATGGTCATTCTAATCTGTTGAATTTAAAACAATTATTTGGTACTTAGAATTATTTTGCTTATTACATCAGATAGCCAAACTATTTTTTAAAAGGGAGTACTTGTCGAATAAATGCATTTAAAATGGTTTAAACTTGTTTAAGTTTGTGAGGCAAAAGATGATGATGATGATGATGATGATGATGATGATGATGATGATGATGATTTTTTTTTTTTTGAGTTAGAGTCTCACTCCGTTGCACCGCTCCCGGCCACTGCAGCCTCGAACTGCTGGGCTCTGGCGATCCTTCCGCCTCAGCCTTCCAAGTAGCTGGAACTACAGGCGAGCGCTACCACGCCCGGCTCATTTTGGATTTATTGTAGAGATGAGGTCTCGCCAAATTGCCCAGGCGGGTCTCGAACCTGCGGGCCCAGGCAATTCACTCACCTCAGCCTCCCAAGGCACGGGATTACAGGCTGAGCCACCGAGCCCAGCTGACAATGATGATTTTGAGTTGGAGTCTCACTCTGTCACCCAGACTGGAGTGCAGAGGGCAGTGGCACGTTCCTGGCTACTGCAGACTGGGCCTGCTGGGCTCTGGAGATCCCTCCACCTCAGCCTTCCAAGTAGCCGGAACTACAGACACGCGCTACCATGCCCGGTTAATTTTTTATTTATTTTAGAGAAAAGGGTTCGCCAAGTTGCCTGGGTGGGCCTCGAACCTGCGGATTCAGGCAATCCACTTGCCTCGGCCTCTCAAAGTGCTGGGATTACAGGCTGAGCCACCAAGCCCAGCCAAGATTATTCTAATGATCCTAAAAATCACTGGTAAAAAATTTAAAACCCATCAGTTGAATTATTTTGCAAGAGCAACTTAAAATTTAACGAAGATCAAGGGTTCTAAACAATGATTACAAATTTGTAACTTTGTAATTGGAATAATACTTGCAAACAAAATAAAGGATTAATTGTAATTTCTGAATAAAATAGGTGTGGAGGTCAATCTCCCCCTCCCCCCAAAAAAAGCTCTTAGGAAAACTTTAGTCTTTAGAACTTCTATCACCTTGAATGCTCATATTTCCAGTAAAGGCTAATAGGTATTTTACTATTCCTATTTTCTGAAGTCTTATCATTCCCTATCTAATTTCTCTTTCTGTCTTTCATATGTTTCACTGCCTCTACATTTCCACTCTCTATTTTTCCCACTGCTTGAAAACAGTTGGAAATGACTTCTAAACATACTTAACCTGCTTGTTAACTTGATCCCTTTGACCACATGTAATGTTATCACTGTTCCCAGCTTTGAGTTCTTTTTTTATTCTTTTTCTTTCTTTTCTTTTGTCCCCTAATTTTCTTTGTTGTTGAAGTTGTTTATTGCTTTAAAATTTTTTTTAATATACATATTTTACTTTTTAGGTTGGGCATGATGTTTTATACTTATAATCCCAGCACTTTGGGAGGCTGAGGTGAAAGTATTGCCTAAATCCAGGAGTTCAAGACTAGACTGAGCAATATAACAAGAATTCATCCCTACAATAAGATATAATATATATATCTTTAATACATATTTTAATATATATATATATATATATATAAAATATATGAGGTACATGTGGAGATTTCTTACATGTAGATATTAGGTAGTGATGGCATCTGGCTTTTATCCTTCAAAATGGTTATTATTAAAAAGTCAAAAACCAGCCAGGTTCTGTGGTTCAGCCTGTAATCCTGCGCTTTGGGAGGCTGAGATGAGTGGATTGCCGGAGCCCGAGGGTTCGAGACCCGCCTGGGAAACTTGGCGAGACCTCATCTCTACAATAAAACAAAAAATCAGCCGGGCATGGTAGTGCATGCCTGTAATTCCAGCTACTCAGATGGAAGCCTGAGGCAGAAGGATCGCTGGAGCCCAGTTTGGGCAACAGAGTGAGACTCCAACTCAAAAAAAAAAAAAAAATGTCAAAAACCATAGATGATGGCAAGGATCTAGGGAAAAAGGAATGCTTATACACTGTTGGTGGGAATATAAATTAGTAAAACCTTTATGGATATCATTAAAAATACTTCTCAAAATACTAAAAATAGAACTACCCTTGAATCCAGCAACCCACTATTGGATATGCTCAAAGGGAAAAAAAATCATTATATTCAAAGGATACCTGCATGCAGGCATTTTGTTATTTTTACTCTTAGTCTTTAGGTTGACACATTGCTTCCCTAGCATTTAAAAAAAAATTTTCCTTTCACTTTGTGGGCTAATTCAAAGTAAAGGCTATGAGCTCATTGAATTATTATTTATAAAGACATTGTTTTTTCAAGAAAGTTCTGCTCACTTAATTTCTCTCTTTTCAGGAATAGTATCCATAAGATGGCTTTTAAATTGTGCCCTGTTGACCAAATGTAAATCCAGTTAACTGTTTCTTTTCCTTGCATTTTTTAGAAGGATTCCTCACCTCTTTTACTTTGCAAGAATTTCTGAGTGTTTAAATTTTCACAGGTTTTTTTCTGAGATATATTTTAGTACATCTTCCTTGTCGTTATATATGTCTTCTCTTCCCATCCACCTGATACTTCTTTAAGGATTTTGCATTAACGTTGTAAATATTTCTTGATAACATTGCTAGAGCCTATGAAACAATGTCTCTAGTTTACATTATTCACTTTAAAATGTATTCTGATTGCAGGCTCCTTCTCAGGTATTAATTATGGTATGTTCTTATTTTTCATTTTTGCTTGGAGGCTTCTGAACATCAGATATCTTCATAGTTTTTGAATCTCTTAATAGCAAAATAAATAATTTTTTCAGAACTATCCTTAAAGGGATCACTAATCTCACTCCCACTCTTTAATGTGTCACCCACTGAGCCAAAATAGATTTTTTGTTCTTAAAATTGAATATCTAACTTGAAGCTCCCAATCATTTTAGTCATTAAGTACATCCACAGTTTTCATAATCCGCTACTTTGTTTCTAAAGTCTGCCTATTCTAATATCTCTTATTCATGCATACGTAATTATTCTGGGGTTGGAGGCAGTAAGAGAGGACTAATATTTATGCTTTCTCTCATAATATTCTAACAGTTCAAAATAATTGATAAAAAGAGTCACTACCCCAACCAATGATTAAAGAAGTAATATTTTATCCTCTTCTATTTCCAGCACCATCAAGAAAAGAGGCTGAAAACTGTTATTCCTGTTCTTATAATGAGAAAAACTGGATAAAATGAAATCAGGGGCTTTCTTGAACCCACAATAAAATGATTTGCAGAGAAAACAGCTACTCCCAAATATGGAAAGACAGAGGAATCCAGAGTCACAATTGGGATCTACTAAATTGGAACAGAAGCCATTGGCTCTGTAAGTGGGTAGGGCCACTTACATTGTAATTTTGATAAATTGCTGGACTGAATATGTACTGAAATGAGAGAGAAAATTTCCTGGGGGGGGGGCATAGTTTTAGTGGAAGTCTCATACTTTCAGCATCTTGAAAGAAGCCAGTCTGCAGGTGGACACTTATGAGTAGAAGAGCAAGCATAAGATTATACTGAACTCCTTTCTTGTCAGAATCTAAGCAAACAAGAAGAATCAAGTGAAATAATTAGTTCAAAAATAAATCTAGAAATCTATAGCCAGCAAAATATCCTTCAAAAGAGAAAAGTAATACAGACTTTCTCAAATGAATTAATACTAAGGAAGTTAATCACCAACAGACCTGAACTGCAAGAAATATCTTAAAAATTTCTTTGAGCAGATTAAAAAAAAAGTTCATAATTGGATCTACTTGAAGAAAAAAAAATCAGAGAAATAATACAGTCTTTTATTTTTGTCATTTTTAACTGATTCTTAACCATAGCTGTTTGCTTAAAATAATAATGATAGCCGGGCTCAGTGGCTTAGCCTGTAATCCTGCACCTGAGGTGAGTGAATTGCCTGAGCCCGCGGATTCAAGACCCACCTGGGTAACTTGGCAAGACCTCATCTTTACAATAAATCGAAAACTAGCCGGGCGTGGTAGCACACGCCTGTAGTTCCAGCTACTTGGAAACCTGAGGCGGGAGGATCGCCAGAGCTCAGCAGGTCGAGGCTGCGGTGGCCAGGAGTGGCCACTGCACTCCAGTCTGGGTGACAGAGTGAGACCCCAACTCAAAAAATAATAATAATAATAATAATGGTACCAATGCTTTGGATGGTTATAGCAAAGGACTTCTGCAATAAATGACAAAAATGTTATAAACGTTTGGGGTGGGGATTGGAAATACTCTTCTATAAAGTACACATATTAAATGTGAACCAGAATAATGTTATTTGAAGGTAGACTTAGTCAGTATAAAGTGTAGATTGACAATTATAGGGTAACCATTACATTTTAAAATTAATATAATTGATATGTTAATATTAAAGATTAAGATGAACTCTTTTAAAATACTTAAATAACATTGAAGCCTCTGGTAATAAATAGATTAAAATGCTTTTAATATTGTTAAAATTAAAACAAATACTCTGATATTCACTTTAAATTTGAATGATCTAAATACACTAAAAAACAGAGATTGGAAGAATCAGGTTTTTGTTAACATTCCTAATTATATATTGCCAATAGCAAAACAACTTATATATAAAGTTTTTCTACCTAGTGGAATAAGACAAAAATGAAAACAAAGGATACAGAGGTTGCAATGAAATAAATACAACTTTCTTGACTTTAGGTGGCATGAGTGTCTACCTCGAAAATCCCAAAGAATTGACAAAAACAAAAAATCATGGAACTAATAAGCTGGTAGGGAAGGTACCGGAATTCAAAGATAATATATATAAGTCAATTGATTTTCTATTTTTTTTTTTTGAGTTGGAGTCTTACTCTGTTGCCCAGACTGGAGTGCAGTGGCTGCTCCCGGCCACTGCAGCCTTGACCTGCTAGGCTCCGGCGATCCTTCCACCTCAGCCTTCCAAGTTGCTGGAACTACAGGCACGTACTACCACACCTGGCTAATTTTTTTTTGGATTTATTGTAGAGATGAGGTCTCACCAAGTTGCCCAGGCGGGTCTCAAACCCGTGGGCTCAAACAATTCACTCACCTCAGCCTCCAAAAGCGTGGGATTACATGCTGAGCCACTGAGCCTGGCTCAATTGATTTCTATACAGCAATAATTAACAATCAGAATTTGGAATTTAAAAGTAAATATTATTTATACTAGTACCAGAAAAAATAAAATACTTAAGTACAACTCTAATAAAATATGTAATGATCGGGTTGTGAAAATTATAAAACACTGATAAAAGTCAAAGATCTAAATACGTAGAGATGTGTTCCATGTTCATGAATAGGAAGAATCAATATTTTTAAGATATAAATTCTTCTTAAGTTGATCTATAGATTCAACAGAATCCCAGTCAAAATCTCAATACAGTATTTTGTAGACACTAAAAATTTTTTTCGGAATTCTAACAGCAAAGACAGTAGGCTGATGGAGCTTAAGATGGCCACCAGACAGGTCGGACTGTGAATCTCTGCAAAGGCAAGTGTATATAAAGACTCTCAGCATGAATAGACGTGTGCTGGTGGGAGAGTGAAAGTCCATCTGAGGGGGGACGTGTTCATGCACCCGTGCTCCCCCAGCAGAGGGTGACTGTGAGCTCCCACCACACTAAGATAGGAATGCAGGTGAGCTCGCAAAATCATCTGCTGCTGGTGGTACTCTCCTGCTGAATCCAGCTGATTCTTATTGCCTGAAGACTGGCCCACACCATCACCTATTATAGTAGATCAGCTGGAGCCTCAGATCTGATCAGTGGAGAGAGAGGATCGGGGAAAGCCAGAAAGGAGAGGCCAATGGCAGCCATTTTCTCTGTCCTAGGACCAGGCAGAGACCTGCATTGCCCCACCCAGCTCCACCCAGTTCTGCCCAGCCACCAACTTGGGACCTAAGGACAAGGCAAAGATCTGCATTGCCACACCCAGCTCTGTCCAGTCTCCAACATGGGACCTAAGGTAATCTCATCAAACTGGGAGAGAAAGAAGCCCCTCTTCCATGCTGAATTGGTCACAGACAGGACAGATCTGAGTGGCAGACTTGACAGGCAGCAAGTTAACTGAGTCCAGATCTGATCCACCCTCCTTCCAAAGTAGGCCTGGGGAATCTGACTCAAGCTGTGAGCAACCCAATCTACCTGCTCTGCCTTTCAGAGCTGAAAGGACGTTGAACTTACAGAAATGACCTCAGAGAGAGTTTGGTTCCTTGTTTTTATTATTTTTATTTTTTGTGTATTTGTTTTGCTCAATTTTGGTTTTTTTTGGGGTTTTTTTAGTTTTTTTCTCTTTCTTTCTGTTTTTGATAATGTTTTCATACTTGCTTTGTTTCTATTATTTTACTTATTTTTTATCTTTATTCTTTAGACTTCCTGATTGTGTATGGGAAGAGTACATTAATTGGCAGATTTTTGTTGGAGTGTGTTTGTATGATTATCTATATGTTTTCATTTTTTTTTTTTAATCTCTTTTTGTTTTTTGTCTCTTTTGTGTCTCTTTTCATTTGTTAGTTGTTTTCCTCTTTACTCTTCTCTCTCTCCACCTTTCTGTTGCCCCCTCTCCTTCCTTTTTCCATTATTTTCCTTTTTAGCATGTCATTTTGCTTCCAGGGAGCAGAACTATATCCCCACTGCATGGTCGGATTGTAAGGAAGTGGGAAGTGGGTTCCAGGGGGACCGTTCACCTGTCGGTGGATACTGGTATGTGCAGATAGATTTTGAATCACAACTCCCCACTCAATTAAACCTCTAAACTGCAAAAAGTACAGCCCCCATTCCACAGTTCAGCTTTAGAATTGAACAAAGCCAGGGGATCCACATAAGGAGGAATAGAAGACTGAGCAAACAGAAGGAAAAGCAACCCTGCCATACCTGAACAACAGAATTAAAGAAGAGGGGGAAAATGGAAAGAAAGAAAATCTATACAAATGAAGAAAAACCAAAAAAATAATGTGGGTTTCACACAGACCCCTGGGAGGTCAGGCACTGAGAAAACAGACTTTGGAACACAAACATTGAAGAGCCCCCAGAATGACTGATCTTAAACTACAAACCCAGATATCAAGACATTAATAGATAGAATAAGAAGAATTGAGGAGAGAAAAAAGGAAAATAGGAGGGAGTTGATAACTGAGATAACAGCAGTAAAGAATACTGTGAATGAAATAAATAACAAACTGATAAGCACGGAAAGCAGAATTAGCCAAGCAGAAGAAAGAATCTCAGAACTTGGGGACCAAAATATAGAACTAACTCAAACTGTCCAAAATATTGAAAAGAAGCTAAAAAAGACAGAAGAAAACCTTCAAGAGATGAGCCATTATTTCAAGAGGCCAAATCTAAAAGCAATTGGACTTCCTGAGGCAGAAAGACAGAGACTAACCTGGAACAAACATTCCATGAAATTAGTCAAGAAAAATTCCCTCATCTCATCAGTGATGTGACCATCCAAACACAAGAGATTCAGAAAACCCCTGCAAGAAAACAAATTAGAAGACCAACTCCTAGACACATAGTAATTCACTTAAACAAAGTAGGTATAAAAGAAAAAATCCTAAAGGCAGCAAGAGGTCTACCTACCTGGAAGACCAAGTAGAATAGTAGCAGATTTATCTACAGAAACACTTGGCTAGGAGAGCTTGGAGCCCAATCTTCAAAGTTCTCAAAGATAAACAATTTCAACCAAGAATAACTTACTCAGCTAAGCTAAATTTCATCAGTGAGGAAGAATTAAAATCTTTCCAGACATCCAATCCCTAAGAGCTTACACCGCCTCTAGACCAGCTCTATAAGAAACAGAGGTGAGTGGATTGCCTGAGCTTGCAGGTTCGAGACCTGCCAGGGCAACTTGGCGAGACCTCATCTCTACAATAAATGAAAAAATTAGCCAGCCATGGCAGTGCGTGCCTGTAGTTCCAGCTACTTGGAAGGCTGAGGTGGAAGGATTGCCAGAGCCCAGCAGGTCGAGGCTGTAGTGGCCGAGAGCAGCCACTGCACTCCAGTCTGGGTGACAGAGTGAGACTCCAATTAAAAAAAAAAGTATTAATACAAAAGAAAGGGAAAAAAGAATAACAATGTTCTTCACAACAGTGCAGGAAAAAGATTGAAAACACACTTGAATCAACCCGAAAACCAAAAGAAACACAACAAAGAGGAAAAACAACTCTATAAGAACCTCATGACAAGGATAAACTCTCACATTTAAATAATTAGCCGGAATGTGAATGGACTAAATGCACCATTGAAAAGACATAGAATGGCTAAATAGATAAAATACCATGAAGTGACAATATACTGTCTCCAAGAGACTCATCTCACCAGAAAGGACACTCACAGACTCAAAGTAAGAGGATGGGAAGCAAAATTTCAGGTGAATGGAACACAAAAGAAAGCAGGAGATGTGATCTTAATATCAGACAAAATATCCTTTAAATTATCAAAAATTTAAAAGGAGAAGATCACTGTATAATGAAAAAAGGTTCAATCCATCAACAAGAAATATTCATCCTAAACATATATGCCCCCAAAATAGGAGCACCAACTTTCATAAAACAGATTCTAGGCAAACTTAAAAAAGATATTAACTCTAACACTATCATAGCTATGGACTTTAACAGCCCACTCACAATCAGTGACAGATCATTGAGACAAAAAATCAACAAGGAGATCTGGAACCTCAATGTGACTTTTGATCAAATGGACTTAATAGATACCTATAGAACACTCCACCCAACATCCACAGAATATACATTCTACTCATCTAATATCTACTCATCTACTCTAAGATGGACCATATCCTAGGCCATAAATCAAGTATAAAAAAATTTCATAAAATTGAAATTCTGCCTTGCAACTTCTCAGGCCACAATGGAATAACAATAAATACTAATGCCAATGAAGTTCCCTCAAAGCCCACAGAGACATGGACACTAAACAGTATGATGCTAAGCAACTCCTGCGACAAACCTCGGGGATGCCATTAAAGCAGTACTAATAGGGAAATTCATATCGCTACAAACACACATGAAGTAAATGGAAAGATCACAAGTTAACAGCCTAACAAGTCACCTACGAAACTGAAAAAGCAAGACCACCAAAACCCTAACTTCAGCAGAAGAATCCAGATCACCAAAATAAAAGCCCAAATACAGGACATAGAAAACAAAAAAAAATACAAAAAAAAATCAATGAAACAAAAAGCTGGTTATTTGAAAAGATAAACAATATTGATGGTCTACTAGCTAGATTTACCAAGAAATAGAGAGAAAAAGTCCATACAAACACAATCAGAAACACAAGCGATGAAGTCACAACTGACCCTGAAGAAATACAAAAGATTATCAGAGAGTACTATGTACACTTGTATGGAAACAAACTTGAAAACCTAAAGGAAATGGAGGACTTTCTGACATCACACAACCTCCCTAGGTTGAAACAAGAAGAAATCGAGTCCCTAAATAGACCAATAACAACCCAGGAAATTGACTATGTCATAAGAAAACTACCTCAAAAAAGAAAAAAAAAAAAAGCCCTGGACCAGTTAGCCTTCCAGCAGAATTCAACAAAACATGCAAGGAGGAACTGATACCAATCCTATTGAAAATATTCCAGGCTATTGAGAAAGATGGAACTCTCCCTAAATCATTTTATGTTTCTAGCATCACTTTGATACCCAAGCCAGGTAAAAATTCAACAAAGAAAGAAAACTACAGGCCAATATCTTTGATGAACATCGATGCTAAAATTCTCAACAAGATCCTAGGAAACAGGATTCAATAACACATATAAAAAGTCATCCACCATGATCAAGTAGGTTTCATCCCTGGGATGCAAGACTGGTTCAACATTTGTAAGACCAAAAACGTATTTAAATATATCAACAGATATAAAAAAGAACAAGAACAACAACAACAACAAAAACATAATTATATCATTAGATGCAGAAAAAGCTTTTGATAAAATCCAGCACCCCTTCTTGATAAAAACCCTCGAACATCTAGTCATAGATGAAACATATCTCAAAATAGTAAGAGCCATCTAAGAGAAACCCACAGCCAGCATACTGCTAAACAAACAGGAATTTGAACCATTTCCCCTGAAAACTGGTACAAGACAAGGATGCCTACTCTCACTCCTTCTGTTCAACATAATTTTGGAAGTTCTAGCTAGTGCAATCAGAGAAGAGAAGGTGATTAGAGGTATCCAAATAGGGAAAGAGGAAATCAAGTTATTCCTCTCTGCAGATGACATGATTCTATACCTCAAAAGCCCAAAATAATTTGTCAAAAACCTCCTTGTACTAATAAAGAACTTTAGCAAAATCTCAGGGTATAAAATCAATGTGCAAAAGACAATCTCATCTTTATACACCAATAATAAACAAACAGAAACCCAAATAAAAAGTACAATTCCATTCACAATAGCCACAGAAAAAATGAAACACCTTGGCATTGCCTAACTAGAGATGTGAAAGACCTTTATAATGAAAACTACAAAGCACTGCTCAAAGAAATCGAAGATCACACAAACAAGTGGAAAAATATTCCATGCTCATGGATTGGAAGAATCAACACTGTTAAGATGTCCATTCTAATTAAGGCATACTACAGATTTAACACAATACCTATCAAATTACCAGCAACAGTCTTCTCAGACCCGGAAACAACACTGCAGGAATTCACATGAAAACATAAATGACCATGAATAGCCAAAACAATCCTCAGAAAAAACAAACAAACAGACAAAACACAACAACAACAAAAACAGGAGGCACCACATCTCAGACTTTAACTTTATTATAAAGCTACAATAATTAAAACAGCCTAGTATTAGTACAAGAACAAGCATATAGACCAGTGGAATAGAATTGAGATTCCAGAAGCAAAACCTCAATTTCTCAACCAACTCATTTTCAACAAAGCATCCACCAACAACCATTGGGAAGAGGAGAACCTATTCAGTAAATGGTGCTGGGAAAACTGGCTGACTCCATGCAGAAGATTGAAACAGGATCCCTACCTATCCCCATACAAAAAATATCAATCAAATGGATCAGAGATCTAAACGTAAAACCTCAAACTATAAGTACCTTAGAAAATGCAGGAGACACTTATGGAATTTGGAACTGGCAACCAATTCTTGATCAAAACCCCAAGTGCCCATGCCATAAGAGATAAGATAGACAAGTGGGACCTTATCAAACTGACAAGCTTCTGCAAAGACAAAGAAACCATCAAGACAGCAGGGAGACAGCCCACAGACTGGGAAAAAATGTTTTCCAATTCTGTTTCTGACAAGGCCTAACATCTAGGATCTACAAGGAACTCAAACATGCTGAAAAGAAAGAAACAAATAGCCCCATTACAAAGTGCGCAAAAGATATGAATAGACAGTTCCCAAAAGAAGACATACGAGCAGCCAACAGATACATGAAAAACTGTTCAGCCTCACTAGTCATCAAAGAAATACAAATTAAAACTACACTGAAGTACCACCTAACTCCAGTCAGAATGGCCATCACCAATAATTCAAAAAATAACAGATGCTGGTGAGGATGTGGCGAAAAAAGAGGACCTCTGCACTGTTGGTGGGAATGTAAACTAGTACAGCCTCTGTGAAAAACTGTGTGGCGATTCCTAAAAGTTCTAAAAATTGACCTTCCATAGGACTCCCAATGCCCATACTGGGAATATACCTGGAAGAACTCAAATCATTATAAAAAAGATAGCTGCACACTTATGTTTATTGCAGCATTGTTCACAATAGCAAGATCATGGAACCAACTACTCTGCCCATCAAAAAAGGACTGGCTAAAAAAAATATAGTACTTATATTATGCAGTCATAAAGTAGAACAAAATCATGAACATTGCAGCAACCTGGATGTACTTAGAGTCTTTAATATTGAGTGATCTTTCACAGAAACAAATAAATGAATATCACATGTTCTCACTCATAAGTGAGCCTTCAACAACTGCTGTGATACCATAAGAAAAGGATTGACAGTAGTAGGAAACTGTGGAGGGGGGTGGTGGTAGGTAGGGTGGTGGGATTGACAGTAGTTGGAATCTGCCTGGAGATGGAGTGGTACACCTCATCAACAAGAGTAACTGCATGATGAATATTTGTATACATAACCCTGAATTGTATCCCACAATTTAAAAGTAAGAAGACAGTAGGCCTAGTATAGTTTATACAATTTTGAAAAATAGTAAGTTTGGGCTATACTACCTGATTTCAAGTCTTAATATAAGGTGACAGTTATAGAAACACATGGCATGGGGGGAAAAAAAAGACATAGATCAATGGAATAGAAAAGATAGCTCAGAAATAGTTACATACACACACACACACACACACACACACACAGACACACACACATATATACACACACACTCAGCTGATCTTTGGAAAAAAAGCAAAGCAAAGACATTTCAGTAATGAGAGAATAGTCTTTTAAACAAATGGTGTTGGAACATATATATTCAAAAAACAAAACTAGACACAGAATCGTCCCTTTCAAAAATTAATTTAAAATGGATTATAAACCTAAGTGCAAGATGCAAAACTATAAAATTTATTGAAGATAATATAGAAAAAATCTACATGAGTTTGTGTCTACTGATGAGTTTTTTATCGACAACATGAAGTCATGATCAATACAAGCAACATGATAAGGTTAACTTTATTTTTTAAAATATAGAAATTTTATTATGAAAGACATTGTTAAATCAAAATAAAATCCTACAAACTGGGAGAAATTATCTGCAAAACACTTATATATAAGATATACAAAAAACCCAAACCCTAAACAGTAAACAACTAAAACTAACAATGGGCAAAAGATCTAAGCAGTCATCTCACCAAATAAAATGTACACACAGCAAATAAGCATATAAAGGCCTGCCAAAATTCTTTGTCATCTGAGAATTTCAAATTAAACAACAATTCTAATAGTTATTAAAATTGCTAACTCCCCCATCCTCTCTCCCCACCACCTCCCCTCCCACACACACAAAAAATGGCACTGTCGATTTTTGGAAATAATTTGAAATAAATTCTAATTTTTTGCTGGGAAGAGTAAATCCAGTACAGCCAATTCAGAAGTTTAGTAGTTTCTTAAAAGATACAAATCCAGTCTTAATTGCATAATCTGGTATTTGCAATCTAAGTATTTACCCCACTGATTTGAAACTTACATCTTCCCACATGTGAATGTTAATATACTTATTCCCACATGTGAATATTAATAGCAGCTTTACTCATTTTTGCCCAAACACAGGAGCAACCAAGTTGCTCTTCAATAGTGAATGGTATGATAATAAAGAAATTAATGACCAGATATTAAAAAGATATGGAGGAATCTTAATTGCATGCTGCTAAGTGAAAGAAGGTAGGGTGAAAATGCTACATAGTATATGAGTCCAATTATATCCCATCATGTGAAAAAGTAGAATTACAGAGAAGTTAGACCACGTCAATATTACCATAAGTTTAGCTAAAGTAATGGGAGGCTGAAGAGTTAAAGCAAAGGAATATTTTTAGGACTCTGAAACTTTTCTGTATACTATTTTAATGATGGATACAAGACATTAAGTCTTTGTCAAAACTCAAAACCCATAGAAGTGTATTGCATAAAGAGTGGTCCTAACTGTGTGAGAATTTTTTAGTTTTTTTGGGAGTACTGGGGATCCAAGGATAAATCATAGAATCTGTGAAAAATTTGTGTATTATAAATGTATGAAACAACCTCACAGAAGTGGGTGTGTCAATAGGTGCTGACCTAAGTACCTTTGGAAATAAGTAGAGTGTGTAAGACTAAAGGCAGAAGGGACTGTACATAATCACTGTACTCTTACTGATACACTTATTTCTCATGGGGATAGGAATGAACAATTTTGAAACCTCTATACGTATATACTGCTATTGAACAATTAAGTCAATGTATGGCAGATCGTAGGAATCAGGTTTCTCATTGTTGCAGTGGGAGATTATCCCACTTATCTATTGATAAGTCAATAGAGGAGGTACATTTTGTGCATTTGGTATATTTTGCAATGGAGTAGAGTTGGATACATTATACACACCTATATATTTTTGCACTATCAGCTGAGAAAGTCTAAAATCAACAAACCTTCAATAGCAATGAATACACTTACCATTCAGATCTTAGTTTCTAACGCTATTCTTTAATAAGAGAACCAGGACTTCTTTTACAAATGACTGATTCTAGGAAAGAGCATGACACAGGCAAGAAGAGTCTGAAACATCTTGTAGTATCAGAAAGCAAGGAAGTGCTCAATTACAAAAGAAAAAAAATAAGAGAAAAAAAGAAAGAAAATAAAAGTAAAACAAAACAACAATGGAGGCAAGTTAGAATGGTATCAAAGCCAATTAAGAGTTTTCAGTGACACCCCTTATCAATAAGGATGCCTGAACGATGCATATTTGTATACCTAACCCTTAACTGTACCCCACAATTTTAAAAATATGTTTTAAAAAAGAGTTTTCAATGACCATAGCTGCAATGATTTGGGGAAAAAAGATAAATATTGGATTATAACTCAAAGTCTAAAATAAAATCACTTTGATTATGTTGGTATACATAAAATATGGAATAAATATTAGTAATATCTAGACTAAAGAATGAAACTTGTCCCTGTAGTCAAGTAGGGGCTTTTGATTCCCTATTTCTTGATTTGAATAGCAACTGAGTTAGCAGTAAAATGTGAGCTGACTCACCTTGTTTCCCACTTTCAAGAGGAAATAGTGAAGCAGAGTTAATTTATCCTGTGGAAATAGGAAACACACACATCACTCATTTTAGCATTTCCCAAGTTGAGCAGTGGAAGAGCCTCTATCTTGCCTTTAAGGAATAATATCAGGCACCCTGATAAGTAAACTGACCAATTGATTTCCTGTTCCAGTGCTTTGGGAGCAAAGAGTTTTCGTTGTCAAAGAAGTAGAGCTCCTTATTTCCTGTACCCTTAAGAATCTAAAACTGTCCACAGAGGAAGTCTTTTCTTCTGTGGTTCCAAATTTGGGAAGAAAAGAAGTATTATTTTATGATAACATTTTTTATTGTATTTTTCTAATTAATTTTACTTCTATCTAACAAATTCAGAATAAGCATATGCCATCATATCTCACCAATTAAAGACCAAGTAAGGAAATGCACTAGCTAACATTGAAGACAATCAATACTAAAATAAAATATGTAAGCAATTTGGACAAAACCAAAGAAATTATTTATGGATGTCTAACTGAAAAACTTGAATGTTTCTTGCATGTACATCAGCCTCAATTTTTCTAAGACAAAAGGGTGTCCTCAAAGTTTATATCTCAAAACAGGTGATCCAAATTGCATGTTCTAATAGAAGGTAGAATGTTCTTTATTAGTGTTATAATATACTGGGATTGCTATGCTGCAGTTTATATTATATCTGAATTTAAAAATATATAAAAGAATAAACAGTTTCCATATCTTTTCGTCCTTAAATGATCTTAAATTTTAGATAATTAAATAAATGTCTACAGAGTGACATAGAACTACTCATAAAGTTGCTCTGAAAATAACTCCAAAGAGTAGCTATTAGTATTTTAAACTTATGAAATGGTCTATCTGCAATTTATTCCTCCTATTCAGAAAAATTATACATATCGAACATCATCTTTTAGTGTTAATTAATAAACACAATTTCTGATCCTGTGAATGTGAATATTAACTCAGACTCTGTTAAAGTTATTAGTAGTCTGCAAAGTCTTACCTGAAATCTGAAGATAGTGTTAAAATTAGTTTTAATTTTTTTTTTTTTTGAGTTGGAGTCTCTCTCTGTCACCCATGCTGGAGTGTAGTGGCACACTCATGGCCACCCCAGCGTAGACCTGCTGGGCTCTGGTGATTCTTTTGCCTCAGCCTCCCAAGTAGCCGGAACTACAGTCGTGCACTACCACACCCAGTTAATTTTTGATGTATTCTAGAGACAAGTTCTCGCCAAGTTGCCCAGCTGGACTCAAACCCGCGTACTCAGGCAGTCCACTTGCCTCGGCCTCCCAAAATGCTGGGATTACAGGCTGAGCGACCGAGCCTGGCCTAAAATTAAATATCTTTCAAGAAAAATTGAAAAAAAGGAATTGAAAAAAAAGGTCATTAAACATTTAAGTTTTAAAATTGACATTGTAAGATTTTTAAAACAAATTGTAACCATTTTTAGAAATACATGCATGTTTATGTGTTCATATACAATATACCATATAGTGTATTTAGTTGTTTATTTTTCTTTTCATCTGAACTCACAGAGGACGGATTTTTTTTTAATGTTTTGCTTTTAACTGCTAGGTACACAACTCTTACAACAGTGTATCATATGTAAAAGGTGCTCAGCAAATACTTGTTGTGGGAATTAATTAATTAATGAGTCCTAAACTTGTAAGCCTTTTTCCTATTTCATATATTCTTATTGAATTGGGTTATTTAATATTTTTAATGTGTAATTATATTTTAACTTGATGATACAGAGTCTCCATGCAGGAAAATAGACAATAAGTAATCACTTTACTGTTACATGTTTACATTTATTATTTATGAATTGACAGGGAAACCACATTTGGAAATGCTAAAATGAGATTATTCGCAAGTAATTTATCATGTCAATTCATATTTAATTTACTTTGCTATATTTTGTTTTTTAAACTCTCAGAAATGTAAATCTGTATTGGTTATTCATCATTAAAACCATATTACAGGAACAAATGCACGTCAATACTTCAAAGCTTTCAAAGATGACTATCATTGGTGTCACAAAATATGAAACAATATTCTTTTAAAAAAATTCATGATTTCTGCACTCATAATAACTAGAGGAACTTAAAGGAGTGAATAAAATTATATTGTTTTATTCCATTGGGTGTTAATAGTATAATTTCTTGTCATTATTGGCTATACTGAATAATAGTTCTTCCTACACGAAGCTTTCCATAACTTTAAAATTTTAGGTGCCCTATGTCTGCATTTACATAGCATTCTGTACATGAAACTATCTTTGTTCTTCAATATAATGATCATATTATATTGGAAAGGTTTACTTTGGTGTCTGTTTTCCCCAAATCTATGAACTAAACTTGAGGTTAGAGAATGATGATCTTCAGTTATGGTATCAAAAATCATTCAATGTTGGTTGAATCAAAGTGACAGAGGAAAATAAAAAGGATTAAAGTTTTCTTTTTTTTATTTGGAGTCTCACTCTGTCGCCTAGGTTGAAGTGCAGTGGCACACACATGGCCACCCCAGCCCAGCGTCGATCTGCTGGGCTCCAGCAATCCTTCTGCCTCAGCTTTCCAAATAACTGGAACTACAGGTGCACACTACCATGCCTGGCTAATTTTTTATTTATTGTAGAGACAAGGTCTTGCCAAGTTGCCCCAACTGGTCTCGAACTCGCGGGCTCAAGCAATCCACTCACCTAGGCCTCCCAAAGTGTTGAGATTACAGGCTGAGCCATCGAGACCAGCCAGCTTTCTGTTTTTAAGTGTATGGCAACATCTTATAAATTCTGAGGAGTAAAACTCACAACTGGCTCATGCATAAGTACTTTAAATATCTCTCATAGAAAACTAAAAAGATGATTCTAGAGGCGATATTAGAGATGATGATCAAAGTTGATTGCTCCTATAGAGTGAATTCAAATATATTTTGCCACTACACAGGCATGAGCAACACCAGTCTGTAAGCAATATTCTTTTGACTGTAATTTTAACTAGAAAATATCTATCATTATACCAAGTACTTAAAAAGGAGAAGCTGCTGTTTAGCATTTGTCAATAACAGGAAAATATATATTTCATTAAGAATATGTCACAGTTGAGTGGAAGTATACAATATTAACTTAGTAGAAAATGTATTCAGATATAACAAATTTAGGACCTTATTTCTGAGATGTCACGTTTATATTTTTGTTTTATATACCCTATCATTATTTTTCATATGCAGAATTCCTATATAGAAAGAAAGAAAGCCTAACTTTTGGTATATAAAGTATGGCATGTTATAAAAAGAGGTATTAAAGAGGAAAATAGAGTTTAGTTCAGTGAAAATTATGTACAGTAAGTATAATATATTTGATTCATTTGGTTTAGAAACAAAGTGTCAAGTAATCTTAACTAATAGACTATACAAGTACATCATAAAAATGTCATATGAACCCAACAACAATTGTTTTAATAGAGACTATAGCACAGTTGGGATATTGAAAGTTATTTGGTGACTCAGTTATCTTTTTGGTTTATCATCAGTGAGAATTCTCAATTATTGAGACTCAGTTTAACTCCTTGTTACTGTTGTTACTTCTAACTAGTACACTAAACTGCTTTATTCTACTTGATATATTAACTACAAATGATGTAACTCTATTTTATATACAACACATTTACTAGTATGTATAGAATATGTAATATATACATACATATGTACATGTTTATAATGTAAAGCAATTATGATTCATGGTAGTCTCTTCCACCTGGTTCAATTTTTTTCTTTCCAAATAACTTAGGTTTAACAATTATACTTTATTTTCCTGTTTTCAGGGAATTGTGTAGAGCCAAATAACTATTTGGCAAATAAAATTCCTATTTTCAGGGAATTGTGTAAAGCTGTAAAATTCCTATTTTCAGGGAATTGTGTAAAGCTGTGTTCTTTCATACAGAAACTACAAGTCACATGTGACTATTTAAATTCATATTTGGGTTAATTAAAAGTAATTTATATATTAAATGAGTTAAATATAATTTATGATTATCTGAAATTATATAATTGTATTATATAATTTTATAATTATATAACTGTTCAATTAAAATTTAAGTTATTTGGCCATACTAGCCACATTGCAAGTGTTCAGTAATCACATGTGGATATGGCTTATTATATTAGATAGCACATGTTATAAATATTTTCATCACAGAAAGTTTTATTGGCCAGCACTGCTATACATGTTAAGAGCACTACATTAGTATCAAATTGTATCACTATTATTTCTTAGGTGAATTACCTTGAACTGTTTTTTAACTTTTCTAGCCTTTAATTTCTCCACATGCAGAGTAAAGATTATAGCAATAAATGTATCACAGAATTTTCACCAGGATAAGTTACTGCACATAAAATTCTTTGCAGATTTTTTCAAAGATTTAATACATAAATTAAGAAACTGAATATGCAAAGACCATATGTAAAAATAAAACTCTCACTGACAACCTGCAGCAACCAGTCTGGCAAACCAACCTATTATCTATAGTAACCAGTCAGGATGTCAAACTACTATCTTTGGCAACCAGTTTCAAAAACAAACAATAATTCCTGTAGCAATCAGACCATAATGACTATGATTTAATTAATAACTAAAAGTTTTCTTAATTTTTATGTCTACTCCTAACTTTTAACAAAATGAAGAAAGGTAAATACCTCTCACCATCACATGGGATATCCTGTTTCTGGATAGCATAGGTAAGTCTTCTGTGTCAACATCTCTCACCCAGGGCATATTTGAAATCCTCCCTTTTATTTTATTTTTTTCCAAGAAAAAGATTTCTCACTCTTTTGCCTTCCATTGAGTCTTCGCCACAACACAGATGATGGTGGTTAACTCGTCCCTTGCATTAGCAAACTCAGAATAACTACCCTGTATTTATTTACATTTGGGTGACCTTTATTTATTTCCACCATTACTGTGAAGTTTCCATTGAGATATGCTGTGCCTGGTGCTGTGGACTGAATCTTCCAACCAGGTATTACAATACCCAGAGAGGACCCTTCTGCTTAGTTGTTCATAGGCTGTTGAGTTCTTAATGAAGTAATGTTAGAAATGTGTCTACTGCTACTTTCTGTGCTGTATTCCTTTGGTGTTTATTCACTGTTTGGTGCTTAGGTTTTGTTATAAATTTCATTTATTTGGCATCGTTGGAGAATTCATGATATTCCTTTTTATCCCTTTTTGCTGACTTTTGTGTTACCATTCATGTTATTTGTCTAAAAATGTTATCAACAGGGGAAGAAACAGAGCAGAACATCAATGAAGGGCTTATTTTTTATGTCTGATTTTTAAACTGCCCTCTTAGAATGGTGAGTTTGTCATTCTTACTGGATCAGCATCCACTGGAACAACTTTGCTGCAGGTTACCAATAAATCTGAACAAAGTTTTCCTTCTATTTCTCTTTTTTAATTTAATTATTTTTTTTTTTGTCCTGAGAGCTCGGCTTTGATACAAGGAGAGCATTTTCTCTGACATTCCACCAGCCCAGGGGCAGACTACTTAGTCTGTTTCTGGAGACAGTAAACTTTCAGGTTTGGAACCCATCACAAAAAGGATACAAACATTACAGTCTTACTGATCATTGGCAACCCCCATGGAAATTTTCCAAGTGTAAATCTTCTTCTCTTGCAGAAAAAGTTTCTCCTTCTCATATGTACTCTCATGACAATTCTAACATTTGTTCTTATCTTTCTAAAGGGCATAACTTCAACAAGCATGATTCAGGCCATGAGGGGCCACTGTGAAGAACACTGGATTTGAACAATATTTGAGAAGTGTCATTAAGAAAAAAAAAAAGGAAATCACATTTCTAAGATCCAGTCAGCAATATTTGTATTAATATGCTAAAGCCTCCAAGCAAAATTCTGAATTGAAAATTGCTTCACTAAAACATCTTTTGGCTAAAGCTCATGCACAATTAGACAAATTTAAGCAACAAGAAAACTAGATCTGTTTTCCTAGTAAGTTCTCCCTCTTCGAGCTCTAGTTTCATCTTTATACCTACATTTTTTCTTGCTTTTATCCACTAATATCCTTCATTATGCACCCCTGGAAACTCTTCCATCCTTGTGCAGACCCTCTATTTTTTTCCAACAACTCTCCTAAAATTCTGATATGCCAGTTGTGTCTAAATATCTACTCCCTCATGAAGCACAAATGCAGGCAATTATATAATTTAAATGTTGGACTCCAGGTGAAGTAAGAGATATAAATAACAAATTTTCTATGTCCAAACAAGATAATCAAATATTCATAGCAAAATTTAGAATTATTTTGGTTTCATGTCACCCAGAATTGCCTGACTTATGTCAACTTATACACATGTTGATCAGAACCTCAGCCACTGAAAATTTGATTTAAAAAGCTTATGGGATTGACCTAAAAAAAAACCTAACTGAATCCCTGATTTCACAGTTAACCTGTGGACCAAATATATCAGACATGAAGATCAAAGTCTCTTAAAGTCATACTTGAACTATTTCTAATAAAAATTTAATAGACTGTTGTTAAATCATGCAAACACACAAACAAAAGATGAAAGTATAGGAGATTTTCAGGAAAGAATAGAAAATAACTTATGACAATATCTGTGAGTTAAATAATGGCCAATATAGTAGCAACACTTTTATCTCATTCTGTCAGTTGGGTGAAACTTGAAATTGGAGACCTAATTAAAAAGAAAAAAAGGAAATAATCCCTTTATCTGAACTTCAATACATGACAGAACATTTTGAAATGGATTTAGAACAAAAAACTAAGACACAATAAAGTATAAAGGTTTAGTCCTATATATAAACAGTTAGATGACCCACCTCCCTATTGAACACCTACTGACAATGGCACTAATAGATATTGTAAACATAAGGAACACTGGTGGAAAAAAAAAGTCTTATTTTAGAAAAGAAAAACCAACATAAAATTTTTGTTTGATTCAGATCAATGAAGGTGCTCCGAAGAAAAAAAATGCACCTAACATCCTGTCATACTCTTAAACAATCAAGGTTAATGAAATATAAATATAGATGATCATCCTTTAGATTTCTGGTAGATGTGGTTACTACTCCTGCTACATTAAACCACCTTTGCTCAATATCTTCCTTGTAGTAAACACACCACACCGAGGGTATGTGTTTCAAATAACCCACAGATTTTCTTTCCCAACCCTCAACAATAAAACTTGTGCTTGTTACTGAAAAATACTTTTCTATCTGCAATACCACTCTTTCAAATTTACTAGAAGAAATTTACTTTGCAAATATAATTGTAATGTTACATATATACCAGAAAGACTATTTTTTGAAGTCAAGACACGTGTCTATTTATAATGAAGTTAGGTTGAGGTTGACTCTAGTTAATTGTTTTGACTTTCCTCATCATATTTTTTTTTTCTTTTTTTTTTTTTTTGATTTGGAGTCTCACCCAGTCGCCTAGACTGGAGTGCAGTGGCCGCTCCCGGCCACCGCAGCCTCGACCTGCTGGGCTCCGTCGATCCTTCCGCCTCAGCCTTCCGAGTAGCTGGAATTACAGGCGCGTGCTACCACACCTGGCTGATTTTTGGATTTATTGTAGAGATGAGGTCTCGCTGCCCAGGCGGGTCTCGAACCTGCAGGCTCAGGCAATCCACTCACCTCAGCCTCCCAAAGGCGCAGGTTTACAGGCTGAGCCACCGAGCCCGGCTTCCTCATCATATTTGATATACACCATAGAGAAGGATCTCAACTTTGAAACTCAGTGGGTTCACAGTTCCATTAATATAAGGAAAATAGCTGAAGCAAGATCTGTTAAAGATAAACCCTATCAAACTTCCTCTGAAATAAAAACAAAGGAAGAACTCAAGTTTATAATTTAAAACTTATACTCAAAGGTTTTCTTGTGTACTGTACTAGCCTTATTCACTCTCATGCTGTCATTAATAAAAAATGGAAAAGGATATCAATTTGTTTAAGACTTCCAGACTATCAACAAAATTATCACATTTTTCCAAGTAGTATTTAAATGAAATACCAACCTGTCATTAGTTTCTCTTGGAGTCATTTACTTCACTATAGTAAATCTCTAATCTACCTTATTCAATGTGACTTTAGACCAGGTGTGTCCATGTTTTTTTTCCTTCACCTGGGGAGGACAACAGTCTACCTGAATAATCTACCCCAGAGGTTCACTAAAACCCTCTCCCACTTTTCCAGTTTCAATACTTCAAGTATCTAAACTTCCCTTGTCATTCAATTTGTGTATAAATTGTAGATAATCTACTACTTTGTACAGACAAGAAAACAAGAAAAACAAGAAAAAATAAAATGTCATTTACTTGCTGTCAGTCTTGCAGAAAAAGGACAAATACATTTTAAATGCACTCCAATTTCTACCACTCTGTGTTCTTATTTATAATGTGTTTTCTTGTGCTAACTATATAAAGTTTCAAAAATTAAATTATAATATTGACAAAACACATTTAATTACTGGAAATGATCTATCTGAAGAGAGGCAAACACTCTTTCCAGGTTTAAAAAATAGTTATCTAACTTACTCTAGACCCCTCACAAAATGACAAGGAAAAAAAAAAGTTTATGTTTAACTGAATATTGCCATCAATGAGTGTCATAATTTTTTTTTCTAAGATTGCAACACCTGTTTATAGATTGTCTCCTGTTGCATATACTTGACTTTGGGATCTCAGCCATAAACTGAATTGTGTATCTTGAATACTCTTCAGAAGTAGCACAAAAGGCTATTTTGTCTGTTTGTGCAGGAGAACTCTGGACAAGTTCTTAAGGTTTTAACTTCAGAACAACCAAATACTTATTAATATATATGTATATAACCTTACCTTTTTTTTTTTAATCAGTAGCTTTAGTGGGTACAAATGGTGTTTGGTCTGGGCTTTACATGTACCCTCCGCCACCATCTGTGCACATTCTACCCTTTCTCCCTCCCCTTTCTGAGTCTTCAGTATCCATTATACCTTCTCGATGTCTTTGCATACCTTATTTCAGCACCCACTTATAAATGAGAACATACAGTGTTGGGTTTTATGTTCATACATTATTTCTCTTTGAATGATGTTCCCCAATTCCATCCAAGTTGTTGCAAAAGACATTATTTTACTCTTTTTTGACAGAGGGATACATTTTCATTATCCAATGAAATAGAAAATATCATTTCATAATGGATATTTAAGTTGATTCCACATCTTTGCAATTGTGAATTTTGCTGTGAGGAACATGTGGGTATAAGTGTCTTTTAAAAAAAAATTTTATTATAAAGATGTAGGGTACAATTCAGTGTTAGGTATATAAACATTGATCATGCACGTACCCTTGTTAATGAGGTATGCCCCTCCCTCCCCTAGCAGTTTCCCTCAACTGTCAATCCCACCTCCCCCTCCTCTGACAGTTTCCCACTACTGCCAATCATTTTCTTATGGCATTATAATTGTCCAAGGTCCGCTTATGAGTGAGAACAAAGGAACTCTGTTCTCTGTTTCTGTTATAAATCACTGAGTATGATTGACTCCAAATCCATCCAAGTTGCTACAAAATTCATATATTTGTCCTTCTTTATGGCTGCATAATATTCCACCGTGTATATGTACCACATTTTTTGATCCAGTTCAGCTTCCATGGGCAATGCAGTTGGTTCCATGTTTTTGCTATTGTGAATAGAGCTGCAACAAACATATGTGTACAGGTATCTTTTCTGTAGAATAATTTGAGTTCCTCTGGGTATATTCCCAATAGGAAAATTATTGGGTCATATGGAAGATCAATTTCTAGTTCTTTCAGAAATCACCATACTGTCTTCCAAAGAGGTTGTACTAGTTTGCCTTCCCACCAGCAGTGTAGAAGCGTTCCTTTTCTCCACATCCACACCAGCATCTGTTGTTGTTTGTTTTATTAATGATGGCAATTCTTATAGGGGTTAGGTAGTATCTCAATGTGATTTTGATTTGCATTTCTCTGATGATGAGTGAAGCTGAGTACTTTTTCATGTGTCTGTTGGTTGCCTGTATATCTTCTTTTGAGAAGTGTCTATTCATGTCTTTTGCTCACTTTTTAAAGGGGTTGTTTTTGTTTGTTTGTTTTTTTCCTTTCAGTCTGTTTGAGTTCCTTGTAGATCCTAGATATTAGGCCTTTGTCAGATATACAGTTGGCAAATATTTTTTCCCCATTCTGTGGGCTGTCTCCCTGCTCTCTTGATGGTTTCTTTTGCTTTGCAGAAGCTCATTAATTTGACGAGGTCCCACTTGTCTATCTTATTTCTTAAGGTATTGACCTTTAGGGTTCTGAATAGGAATTGGTTCCCAGTTCCAATTTCCATAAGGGTGTCTCCTGCATTTTCTAAGATTCTTATAGTTTGAGGTTTTACATTTAGGTCTTCGATCAATTTAGAGTTAATTTTTGTGTATGGTCATAGGTAGGGGTCCTGTTTCAATATCCTGCATGTGGTCAGACAGTTTTCCCAGCACCATTTACTGAATAGGTTCTCCTCTCCCCAGTGGTTGTTGTTGGAGGTTTTGTCAAAGATGAGTTGGTTAAGGTATTAAGGCTTTGCTTCTGGAATCTCTATCCTATTCCATTGGTCTATGTGCCTGTTCTTGTACCAATTCCAGGCTGTTTTGATTACTGTAGCCTTATAGTAAAGTCTGAAGTCTGGAAGTGTGATATCTCCTGCTTTGTTTCTTTTGCTAAGGATTATTTTGGCTATTTGTGGTCATATAAGTGTCTTTTTTTTTTTTTAATAACAACCCCTGTTTCTTTGGATAGATACCTAATAGTGAGATTGCTGAATCAAATAGTAGATTTACCTTCAAAAAAGAACTGGTACCACCGGGCTCGGTGGCTCAGCCTGTAATCCCGCGCCTTTGGGAGGCTGAGGTGAGTGGATTGCCTGAACCCGTGGGTTCGAGACCCGCCCGGGCAACTTGGCGAGACCTCATCTCTACAATAAATCAAAAATTAGCTAGGCGCAGTAGTGCGTGCTGTAGTTCCAGCTACTTGGAAGGCTAAGGCGGAAGTATCACCGGAGCCCAGCAAGTTGAGGCTGCAATGGCTGGGAGCGGCCACTGCACTCCAGTCTGGGTGACACAGTGAGACTCCAACTCAAAAAAAAAAAAAAAAAAGAACTGGTACCAATTATACTGAAGATATTCCACAAGATTGAAGAGGCGGGAATTCTTCCTAACTCATCCTATGAGGTTAGTATCACTCTGATACCAAAGTCTGGAAAAGATGCAACAAAGAAAGAAAACTACACACCAGTATCCTTTATGAACATAGACACAAAAATCCTCAACAAAATATTGGAAAACCAAATTCAACAGCACATGAAAGAAAATAATATACCATGACCAAGTGGGTTTTATCCCAGGGATGCAAGGGTGGCTGAACATGCACCAATTAATAAATACGATTCAATACACAAACAAATAAAAATAAAAACCATATGGTCATTTCAATGGATATAGAAAATAATTTGACAAAATCCAGTATCCATTCATGATAAAAACTTTAAGCAAAATAGGCATAGAGGGAACTTTACTCAAAATAATAAAAGCCATATATGACAAATTCACAACCAATGTCTTCCTAAATGGAGAAAAGTTGAATATATTTCCTCTCAATACTGGAACCAGACAAGATCGCCCACTCTTACCACTACTATTCAACATAATACTGGAAGTCCTAACCAGAGCAATCAGGAAGAAATTAAAGGATATCTGAATTGAAAAAGAAGAAATCAAACTATCTCTATAAGTCAGCAATATGATATTGTATCTAGAAAATTCTAAAGAATCCTCCAAAAGACTACTGGACTTGATAAATAAATTTAGTAAAGTTTCACGATGCAAAATCAACACACACAAATCAGTAGCTCTGCTATACAATAATAGCGAACAAGATGAAAATCAAGTAAGAACTCAATTCCATTTACAGTAGCAGTCAAAAGCTAAACTACCTAGAAATATATTTAACCAAGGAGATGAAAAATCTCTACTAGGAGAATTACAAAACTCTGATGAAAGAAATCATAGAGGACACAAACAAATGGAGAAACATCACATGCTCAAGAATTGGAAGAATCAACATTGTTAAAATGACCATATTACACAAAATAATTTATAGATTCAACCCTATCCTTATCAAATTACTAATACCATTTTTCACATAATTAAAAAAAAAATCCTAAAACTCATATAGAACCAAAAAGAGTCAGAATACCCATAGACTTACCTTCGATCTAGTTGTAATGGGTTATCTCACTTGGCTTAGGACAAAAGCTGTAAAAGCAAAACTTGATACTTCAGATGATGTTCTAGGTTCCCCATTTTTAGGTTCTTTACTATTTGTTCATAAATAGCAACGAATCCACAGCTAGTTGTAAGACTTTTAGCCTCAGATCAAACTTAGAAATTAAATATGTATTTTGGAAAAATGAAAATTTTTCTCATCTTTACTCT
Source organism: Carlito syrichta (assembly GCF_000164805.1). Lineage (NCBI taxonomy): Eukaryota > Metazoa > Chordata > Mammalia > Primates > Tarsiidae > Carlito > Carlito syrichta. Next base: position 314,273 of record NW_007261481.1, read on the forward strand.
TACTTAATGGGAATTATTTGTGTCTTTAGTTTTAGAAAAAATTAAGTATGACTAAGATCTTCTCATATTCTAATTGAATTGTATCATCTCATTATAGCAAATAAATGACATTGCATCTACATAGACATTATATAGACATTGCATCTACTTGATAAGGGATTCTTTGTGATACTTAATGGGGACAAAGCAAAATTCAAAAATTTTCTGCATCCTCCAAATTTACTAATAATTATATTTGAATATATTTTTCCATATTATTATTAAATTTTATGATTTAATAATACAAGTCATGCTTTGAGGTTTTGTTCATTTACATATGAACTAAGTAAATTAATACAAATTTGAATAATTATATTATATATATATATTTTATTGGTTATTCTAAAACTCAACCATTAGTATCTTTGCTTTTCTATGTCCCGTAGTAATTTTTAGTCTGAAGTGTCTAATTACTTCTCAGAATCATTTGACCAGCCAAATGTCTGTGATTCTTTTATTAAAGATTTATCCACTCTTAAAAATATTTAGTTATTTTAGAAATAAACTCTTCAGTGATTAATGTGAAACTAAACCACTCATTTTTTGAAATTGTTATCATACGTGAGATCAAGGTAGAATTATTTTTTCTAGGCATAATAGAAATACAGAAAATTTGAATGCAAAGAAAAGATCAAATGTATATTAAGTTTTTGGAGAACAGACAATATGTGTTTGACTTACAATTTCTAATCCCAGGATTCACAGAAACTATATTTTCCGGCTAACATTGCAATTAGGTTGTTAGACCAATTAATTGTGATCAAAAGAAGTGTTATTCATTTTCTAACATGACCCTATGAAAACACTCAAAAAAAAGTTCCATCTCTATGTCCATATGCCCTCAAGAAACCTGGAAGACAATATTACAGATAAAATTAAGTGAGGGATTACTTAGACAAACTTGACTTTATATGAGTAGGAAATATATCTTTAAACTGATGATAAATTATTCTTTCTTTCTTTTTTTGAGTTGGAGTCTCACTCTATTGCCCAGACTGGAGTGCATTGGCATGCTCCCGGCCACCGCAACCTCAATCTGCTGGGCTCCAGCAACTCTTCAGCCTCAGCCTTCCAAGTAGCTGGAACTATAGGCACGCACTAGCATGCCCAGCTTATTTTTGATTTATTGTAGAGATGAGGTGTCACCAAGTTGCCCAGGTGGGGCTCGAACATGGAGGCTCAGGAAATCCACTCGCTTCAGCCTTCCAAAGTGATGGAATTACAGACTGAGCCACTGAGCCCAGCCTGATGATAAATTAGAAATATTTGTTACTATAGTTTCCCCAACCCTCTTATAACTAAAACAGTGATTACCACAGTTAGAATCCTTTTCAATCAATACATGACATCAATAAAAAGATAAATATATAAGCAATGATATTATAAAAGGGATTAATCAACTCTAGAACATTATTTTAATATACTTTATAAAAATGAGTTAAAGGAAAAAATCATGTTTAGATAATGAATCCCCTGGTGTTGAACATTGAGGTAGTACAATTTCTGAGTCACTGATATTTAAAATGTCTAAAAATTTTATAGAAAAATTTTATGTATACCTATGATTTTCTACTCAAGGTAATATTCTGCTGGAAGTTAGGTTAAAAAACAAAGTGTGCACATTTGAATAATTCTACAGAATCAATTCCCCTCCCCCACCCCAAAATTGACAAATGTGCCCTCTAGCAGCATCGCTCTATGAGTGGAACTTTCACTTCAAATTCTTTCCACCCCAATTTTTAAATGACAAATTGTCTATTATTTTATTTTTACATGTGTGTAGTAGAAGCTTGCATGTAAAATTCAAAACAAATTTGATATGACTAAACTATATTTAGTAAGAATTAATGGCAATTAGAGGAGAGACTTGGATATCCAAAAACTATTTATAAATTATTAATATGAAGTAAGAGAACAGAACTAATCTTAGACAATTTGTTTAGGCAGAAATGGAAATAAAAAACTAGTGACATACTGTGATAAACTGGAAACATGTAAAATGTAATAGAATGTGTACAACAGAAAAATAGAGGTACAGATAACTGAAATTAGAAACGTGAAAAGCATCATTCATTTACATTCAGTATTGATAAGAAGTGTGGTGCAACACATGAATGTTTTTTACCATATTTTTAGATAGGAAAAATATATACCTCATATTTGATTAGTTCTGTACAATTTTCAAGGAATGTTGCATGTATGGTAATAAAGGTCCTATTACATTTTCTTTTTTGTCTCAAATGCTTCTGGGTCACAATATTTTTATTATTGAAATACAGTTACCTACATTAATTGATCATATTTTTTCTACTTCATATTTTAACATATGAATTTTTATAAAGAAATGGAATGGATATATAGTGAAAGCGAAATAATTAACTTAGTTATTGATATAGCAAATATAGTTATGTTACTATTTGATATATGAAGATACTTTCTACCAAAGAAGTCAAGAATTAGAATATTAGAAAAAATAAAGTTTTTTGGTATATTACTAATACTTCTAAATTAATAATATATATGATGGAAACGTATATGTAAAACACACCAGAGTTGTTTTAGTTGCTGTAAAAAGCATAGAATGCCAGTGAAAAGACATGATTAAAGAAAAGTTACAGGACTTGGTCAAAGCATATGCTGCAGTCTGTGCATATTGCAAGGTAGAGATCAAGGGAGGATGGAGAGAGAAAAACTGTTATTTTAATTTTGAAGTTTTTAATCTGTTTAAGGAGACAGAAAAGCTGACTCTAAGAAATCCATTGAGGAAAGGACTATGTAAAACAAAATGAAGCTTGTTACACAGAATGTTTTCTTCTGGGGATTAAAGAGAGTAGGTAGGTTTAAGAGAGAGACATCTCTGTTAGCGCCCACTTTCCTAGTTTTTACTTAGCTCCTAATTATAATGCAAATTATAGTCATTCAAATAATTTACTGGATAACATCTCTAAGTAAAAAGACTGCTTAAGAAAGGAGAACATAAATATTAATATGTCAAATATTTAATCATATTGTATGATTTAACACCAGCATCAGAATGACTCTATCCGTAACTGTTTCTCATTTTTTCCTCTTTATAATCCTATATGAATAATGAAATTGAATTTCTAAACCTATAAATAGATATACTTTAAACATGAATTCATATTATATATACTATATTAATACATACCATATACCATATTATATACACTATATATAAATATAAACTGAATGCAATACATACTATAATGGCAATTTTATTAGAAATAAAGCTAATTATTTTTAGTTAAATTGTATTAATTTAGGATGGTTTCAGACCAGATATGCAGAAAGCTGGGAAAAGCATCACTGTCAAACTTACAAGGAAAAGGTTGGATAGACAAACAAATTAATCATTTGTCCTGACCTTATCTCAGAACTGAGGTCTCAGGACAAATAACTGACTTCAAAACTTGGAAAAAACAGGCACCCAAAGAATAGAAAAATGTTCAAACATTTACTTATGTGGGGCAGAAGCCACTGGGTACTACATAAAAGAAAATTTAGATTAAAAATTTTAATATGTTAAAAGCACCAGTGGAAAAGGTAAATAAAATATGAAATCCAATGAATAAATTCAATAGGGAGACAAAAAGTATAAAAAAGAGTCATGTGAACATGCTAGAATCTAATGATTTGTATTCCAGTTGTGCATCAATATATTCTTCACTACTAAATTGTCCCAAGACCCCAGGGGTCATTATTCTTATCAAACTATTCATGACATGCAATTTTCTTAATTGAAAAACAGAGGTTTGCCCTTCTTTCTTTTTCTAAAGTTCTTTGATTCCCTGTGGCTTCAAATAATACCGAGCATATATTTTGTTGTGTAATTTTTCTGCTTCAGTTTGTTCTAAAAATTTATGGCAGCAAGAAAATCAATTTGCCTTCCATCTTGGTTTTAGATTTAGCTCCATTTTTTCTCTTCTATACCTATATTGATCACCAGCATTTAGATTTAAGAATAACACCTACTGTGTTTGCAAATTCTTATTTTAGCAACTTGCATAAACTCTTTTTTTTTTTTTTTTTTTGAGTTGGAGTCTCACTCTGTTACCCAGACTGGAGTGCAGTGGTCGCTCCCGGCCACCGTAGTCTCGACTTGCTGGGCTCTGGTGATCTTTCCGCCTCAGCCTTCCAAGTAGCTGGAAATACAGGCGCGCGCTACCACACCCAGCTAATTTTTTGATTTATTGTAGAGATGAGGTCTCACCAAATTGCCCAGGCAGATCTCGAACCCGCAGGCTCAGGCAATCCACTCACCTAAGCCTCCCAAGGTGCGGGATGACAGGCTGAGTCACCGAGCCCGGCTGCATAAATTCTTCATTTATTTGTAGCTTTGAGTTATGTATTTTCAGTTTTTATCTCAAATTATATATGTGTGTGTGCATGTATGTATATATATGTATATGTGTGTGTGTGTGTGTGTGTGTGTGTGTGTGTGTGAGATAAATTCCACTAGGGTTGATTCTGTTCAGACTTTTGCTAAAATTGACTATATACAATACACTGAGATCACCTTAGTGTATTGAGCCTAGTAGTTGCATGTATGCACATGCTGGCTTAGCTAACTGCATCTATCTGACTCTACATTTTATGGATAACAAATTGAATATCCCTAATTTGCTCCTGTTGTTAAGGCATTGTGGGACTTAGACAACTTTCATGTGTTTGTGTTGATATTGTGCTATGACCAAAACTTGGACAGAGTCATAATTCATGCATTTACACAATTCACAAATTATAAAGTATCGTTACTCAGCTTAATGTGACCAAATCTATGACTCCCTCTAACTGACAATATATGGTAAATATATTTTGCATTTGTTTATCTTGTTAGTATAATCTATGTCACAACACCTACAGTGAAGGGATTTTTTTAGGAATACTGAGACATGGCTGGCTGATCCAAAATTTTCTAACACAGCTCAGCACAATTCTAGATACTGCTCTAATTGAGTGGTCTATGATGTTGCAATAAATAAATACATACATACACACATAACTAAAAACTGTAAAACAAAGACTAGAAATTATCTTCCTCCATGATGCCATTTGCAAATATTCAAGCTGATTCGTATATATCTGAAATATTGCTCTTATTGATATGTCTCAATGATACTTTATGCTTTCTCAAAATGGGTGGAAACAAGCTTGTGTGACAAAATGATCATTAGTTTGGTGACTTCATCATTATTAAGAGTAATAAATACTACATTACTAGAGTCTTGTCAGTAGGAGCCTTAGTGGGTTTTATCAACTATTAATAGAGCTGTCAAATGCCAAGTCGTCTGTTTGGAATTCACTTCTTGCATTCCTTAAGAAAACATAAACCTCAACCACTTAGTAGCTTTTTATGCCGGTCTGTTTTTTTCTTATATGAAGGAACCAACACATTTCTTATTCTTTAATATTTCTGTCTTTGGTAGAATCATTAATAAAAACTATGCTGTCTCCAGAGGACCATTAGATAGCTGATACACCTTCAACCTTAGCTTAGCTTGATAAACATTGCATTCAATATCATGTTTAAAAGATTTTCAGACCTTCCAGACTTGTTGCAGTGCACCCCAACCTGTCACAACAGATATACCTCAAGAACATCTCAGTTAGAAGGGTGGTTGACATACTTACTTGACAACAAAAAGCTTTTCTTTCTGAATTGAAGTTTCTTAACTCACTTTTTGATTCCTGACTAGATTACCTGACTAGATTTTAGAAGGCTACTGTTAAAGTGGCTCAAATACTTTAAAACTTTTAATGTTTTGCTATTGTACTGATAAGCTTTTACAGAAAAACTATCTTATAAATTTCTTACCAGGAAATAGATTTGCACCTAAAAAGATTACCTCAAAACAGACAGACAGAGAAGTGATGCAAATTTTCTCTTCTAGTGCTCAATAACCACTACTATACTACTAGGGTGAAAAAAACACAAGTATCTGACAATTGGTAGTTACTAAACCATTTTATTTAAGTTGGGCCTTGAGTCTCAGGGATTTAAGAGACTCTATTATCCATGACTTAATAAAACTCATGATCACCAAAAATAAGGTTCTCTACCTAGTTTATATATTTTAATTCTTGCTTATGAAAGTTGAAAGATGCAATTGCAATATGTAACTTTGATTTCATATTATGCAAAATATACCTTTATTTCTAAATAATCAGTGTTTTCCAAATATTCCACATAAACAAATCAGCATTCTAAAGTTTCATTATGCATTAGACAATGTTTATAAGAGCTGGAGAGGAATTAAAATCTTCCTAGAGGTGAGAGTTGGATGATGATCAAACATATAAAATTGGTACTTTACTATTCCATGTCAATGCAAAGACCCTGAATTATTGTACTTTGCCAAAGATGGTATTCTGTTGAAGGAAATAATTGTATGTAGACTATTACTGAATATCTGACTTTTACAAAGTATAATGCTTTTGTTTCTGGGTGTGACTTTCAAATTTTAAAAAGCAGGTACCATGATTTGCAATGACACAAATATCAGTTTTGGACTTACGTTTGGACTGATTTTTGATACGTATGATACTTTACTCCTATTTTATATCAATGTTCAATCCTCCCTAAGAAAAAAATGCAGAAACACTCATGACTTTATATTAAAGCACAGGGTCTGGCAAGTAAACACTCTTCCCATGGCATTCCAGAATTTTTGGAGAAACCAAGTACTTTGCAAGCATTTTGAAATGTTTTAGATGTTTTAAATGTTTTAGAGCAGGTTAACAATGCAAAATTCCTTTCCTGTGTAGGCTTAAGCCTGCTTACAACCGTGATTATGTCTATTAGAACTATGAGTTTATAGAATTGCACAACTTTCCATTTCAGAGCAAAGCAAGAAGTGCCCTCATAAACAAGAAATGTTACCTCTGTATGCAGACAAATACTGGCATGCTCATAAATTTTTGAGCCATATCCAAAATAAAGTTTCTACATTTCACAAGAGAGATTCCCAGGATCTATTTACATTGGCATGTCACCTTTACAGGAACTTAGGGTTAAGATTGTGCGACATATATTACTGAGGCTAAAAATAATGGTCCACATTATTTAGCATAAGCAATCATTCTAAAAGAACATAAAGTCCTTAAAAAATGTCTTACTATATTAATCAACTGTATATTGAATTAATAAGATAAACTATGAATATATTAAAAACTAAGACCTAGACACAAAGGGTCTTTGAAAAATAGACAACTGAGAAAATATTATTTAAAACAGAAACAAAGAAAACAAAAGTAGAGACACAATATTACACATTTCATAATTCATTTCTTAAAATTTCCCTCTTGTTCGTCTCCATATCATAAGTTTATGGTACCCTAAACTTTTTTCCACTCTTAGAACTAAATAAAGGAAGTTTAATATTCAGCCTTAAACTGCAAACTATTCTCACTCCTTAATCTCAGCACGTATAGGAAAAAATTGACCTTTCCTTTTACAGTAGCAAAAAAATCGTACACTATTATTAATTTAAAAATGATCAGACTGGGTGTAGTTGTTCACACATGTAATCCCATGTCTTTGGAAGTCCTAGGTGAGAGAACTGTTTGAGTCCAGGGGTTTAGAGATCAGTCTAGACAACAGAGCCAGACATTGTCTCTACAAAAAATAAAAAAAAATTAGCTGATCATGGTGGCATGTGCTGTTAGTCCCACTCTTCAGGAGGCTAAGGTGGCAGAATAGCCTGAGCCCAGGATGTCAAGCCTGTGGTGATCCGTGATTGTGACACTGCACTCCAGTCTGGACAACAGAGTGAGAGACCAACTCAAAATCAATCAATGAATCTAGAAAAATTTACTTCTAACATGAGTCTTCTCCAAGAAGTAAAATTATTTTTTAAAATTAGAAAATGTAGACTAATGTGCTTACATGATAGTATTTACACTGGCATGTCTATTACCTGAAAGGAATATACTTTTAAAACTTCTTTCCAAAACAAGAAGAGAATGCAGCTCATTCAGACCTATAGATATTGTCAAGAGTTGAAGTTGTCTTTAGATTGTCCTCTGATCAGTACATGTGATATCTATTTTGTATGTGTGTATGTGCTCACGTACACAGGTGTATGATGAATGAGGTTTGAATATTTTATTTCTTGTGCTATGAAAAATGAAAATGTGTTTCTTCTTCTTACACAGTTGACTTACAAATTGGAATCAACTAAGTCCTTTGGTACTCATTATGTCTTCTGGAATGTACTGTTTAAGTTTTGGTTTGGTATGGTTTTGTCATTGCTGTTGCTGGTGAAATCTAGGTAAGCCCCAATCATTATTTTTATTCTTTTGTATTTGCATTTAGTTTTTTAAAGTTGTAATGATGTTTATAGAAATTGTTTATGGTAATTTCTGTTATTTTGTAATTCTAATCTTTCTTTGAAATATGTCAAGAAATTGATCTCATTTGGCTAATTTTCTGACTTGTTTCTTTAATTCATTAAATTTCTTCTCATATTTTATTTGTTTCTTATTCCTTCTTTTTTTTCTGTCTTTAATTATTACTTATATGAGCTAAACCTTGCTTCTACTATTTACCCTTGTTTCATCTTCTCAGGAGCTTCTAAATTTCTAAATAACTCCTAAGCCCAATCTGCTTTGAATCATTTACATTCTCTTAAAAAAAACAAGTTTTTGTCTCATTTCAAGCAATTTATCTCATTTATGTTTTCCTGATCTTGACTACTTTCTCTCAATCACAATTATATAGTTATATAAAAATTTGAACATTTTGCTTAAAAACAAATATTTACATTCATTTAAAATTTACTCTAGGTTAGTGTTTTGAATTGATTCTACTTCAAAAACAATAAAGAAATCTATTGGCTCCTAGAGTTGTTTAATTGTTTTGTACTATTATATTTTATGCTTGGTGATGGTGATTTTTCCACATTGATTATCTCTGCGGAAGAATTCGTTATTTTGTCCAGAATTGAAATTTTGATTTAGAGAACAATGTCTAAATGTCTTAAGCCCTAGCAAAGCCTTAAATTCACTGTTTAAAATAATATGCAGCTGGGCTCAGTGCCTCAGCCTGTAATCCCAGAACATTGGGAGGCTGAGGCAAGTGAATTGCCTGAGTCCATGGGTTAGAGACCAACTCGGGCAACTTGGTGAGACCTCATCTCTACAATAAATCACAAATTAGCTGGGCGTGGTAGCGTGTGCCTGTAGTTTTGGCTACTTGGAAGGCTGAGGCGGAAGGATTGCTGGAGCCCAGCAGGTCTAGGCTGCGGTGGCTGGGAGCATGCCACTGTACTCCAGCCTTGGCAACAGAGTGAGACTCCAATTCAAAAACAAAAACACAAAAAGCCAAAAAAATCCTATAGAGAACTGGAAGATTTTTTGGCAATAGTTTTTAACTTTGTAAGCATTAGAGCTTCTTCCTGGTTTGCTCTGGCAGTGAGGAGATAACTTTGTACTGTGACTTTTCTCTTTGCTCTCTTTATGAATTAACTAAAGCAGCATGTTGTAATTGGGCAAATAGTTCTCTGATGATGAGCCTGGAAGTATTTTGTCTTTCCAATTTGGTTCCATCAATGTTTTTTGTGGCAAAGTTCCTTGTAGTTTCTGACATTTATGTGTCACCCTCATCTCATTTCCAATGAGGTTAGAGATTCGATTCATATTTTATTTCTTGTGGTTTATTAAATGGGAATGCTCCATGATGTTAAACACATTGCATAAGGTAATTTAAGTTAAACTTGCTGAATTTGATTTTTAACCTCAAACTTTTTTTCATTCAGCTTTCCCCATATGTACAATTTTAAAGCCAGAATATTTGAAGTCTTCTATTTTTTACATTTAATATACAAAGTCATCCCCAAATTGTATTGTTTTTACTTCGTGCTGAAAATCTATCAATATTTTTCCATCTCATGTCATCTCTTCCTAAGATTCTTTCTTAGATATACTCTTGAGCGATATCTAAGGTCCTATTGGCCTCATTTTCAATTTAAGTCACAGAAAATATAGTTCTTCACAAGTCTCAATACATATCACATAGAAAAAAATCTCACTGTAAAAATTGCCCTATTTATCTGACTCCCGTCCTTGAACTGAACTTTTCTGGTGATGCAGCACTGGATGCCTGCAGGAGCCCTTTTAACACCCATCAATACACATTTCCCCAGTGCAACAAAGTCAGTAACACAGGGGAAGTCTTCAACCAATAGAAATAGAAAGAAATAATTGTCTTCCCCATGTCCTTCCTCAAGTAGACTGTGATAGAATTCGTTTATAACACTCCTCAGAAAATTTAGTAGCGTTAAGGGGGTTGCCAACTAAAAAATACATCTTTGTATTAGCCTTTTCTCCTTTCTTGTTTTCCTTTATTTCAGTCTTTGTTGCTGGAATCATATTCTAAATAAATAGCTTCTATTCAAGACCTTAACTTAAATTGAAATTTTGGAAGGGAACCCAAGCTAAGATTATTGGTACTAAAAGCAACCACAGGAAACAGTTACTTGACATGGTGTTCTGGAAGGGAACAATTTACATATCTGATGAAAAACAAAATCATACATTCTGATGGTAAGTGAGGTGATAATTAGCCCAGGTATAAGAAAAATCACACTTTTCTAGATCATCAACAATGGAAGATTGTGATAAGATACAAGTGGAAGTTGAAGTGCTGGATATATTAGTAACAATATAACACTACCAACTAAAGGCATGCTGGGAAAGTTAGGAGGTCCCATGATGAGTTAAAGAGATTCACATTTCTTGCAACCAGGAGAATAATGTAGAGAAAATCATTCCTAATATTTATTTGTAATAGTACCAGACATATAAAAAATTATTGAATGTATAATTTATTTAGATACCTTATGCCAGATAACCTCTGATAGGAAAACAGTATGATTCAGAGGACTGCGGATGGGACATTTTAGTAGATGATTCTGAAAATCTTGAACCACCAATTCTCATTTACTCTTCAGACAGGTTGGAGACCTTCTCATTTGCTAGAAGACAGCAGCACAATATGATTCAGTCTGTTTCTGTTTATTTCTTCCTGGACCAATAACTACAATCAGGTCTCAGCACACACCAAATAGGGCAATAGAATTTCCATTCTAAAGAAAGGCCTTATATGTGAAAGAATCGGTTTATGGCTAATACAAAGCAGAAGGAAACTGTACACATGAGGGGGATCTTTCTGCTATTGAACAAACAGAATAAATGATCTGACAGGGAGAAATTTATTGACATGAGAGCACATCTTCATGACTCATATTTTGTTTCCTGCCCAGGACATTTTAAGTTAATCTTAACTCTCTACTGGGATGATTCTTAAATCATCAACATAATGATGGCTTACTGTAAATAAAGTTAATTGCTATAATTGACATAGAAGAGTACTGAGGAAGGATGCAGAAGGCTTACAGAAATGGTGGGACTATTAGAGTAGGTTTATTATGTAAATAAGTCTATCCCATTTTGCATAACCTTTATGTAAACCTTCCCTCCATGTTGCACAACTTTCACTGGTGATGAGAATCTGACATCTTTGCTCAAGGCAGAGTTTGATATAGTCTGTAAACTGGGATTTACTTTAAAAGATGATGCTAGGAATCCCATGATTACTGGAAGTCATATCTTTGTAAAATGGCAGAGGCCATATTATGATACTTCAGGGTTGCAATTATAATGATAATCAGAAGATTTTGTGTGGCAAACAGGATTGCTTCATCCACGGATTTCTGTGGGCAAAAGAGTGCAATAAGTTAAAAATGGACTCAGAGGTTTGACACTCTTCCTAATAAGAGGTTATGTTTAAACCTCCTTCCTTTGCATCTGGATAGCTTCTGTGACTTCTCTACCAAACAGAATATGGGAAATATCTTATGCCAATTTTCAGGCATAAGCCCTTTTTTTCCCTCTTTTAATCTTCATTTTAAAATTGTGGGGTATAATTTAGGGTGAGGTATACAAATATTCATTGTGCAGGTAAATTGTTGATGAGGTGTGCTCCCACTACTCCAGACAGATATGAACTACTGTCAATTCCACCTCCCTGCCTCCCTTCTTCCCCCGCAATTTCCCACTACTGTCAATCCTTTTCTTACAGTATTACAGTAGTTGTTCAAGGTCGACTTATAAGTGAGAACATGTGATACTCAACTCTTTGTTTCTGTGAGAGATCACTCAGTATTACAAACTCTAACTCCATCCAGTTTGCTGTGAAATTAATGATTTTGTTCTTCTTTATGGCTGCAAAATATTCCATTGTGTATAGGTACCACATTTTTTTTATCCAGTCATGGGCAGCACAGTTGGTTACATGTTCTTGCTATTGTAAACAACGCTGCGATAAACATACGTGTGCAGGTTTCGTTTTATAGAGTGATTTGAGTTCTTCTGGGTATATTCCTAGTAGGGGGATTGCAGGGTCATATGGAAGGTTGATTTTTAGAACTTTTAGGAATCACCACACTGATTTCCACAGAGGTTGTACTAGTTTACATTCCCATCAACAGTGTAGAAGTGTCCCCTTTTCACCACATCCTCTCTAGCATTTGTTATTTTTTGAGTTACTGATGGTGGTCATTCTAACTAGAGTTAGGTGGTTTCTCAGTGTAGTTTTAATTTACATCCCCTTGATGACTAGTGAGGTTGAACATTTTTTCGTGTATCTGTTAGCTATTCGTATGTCTTCTTTTGAGAAGTGTCTATTCGTATCTTTTGCCCACTTTGTAATGGGGCTATTTGGTTTTTTTCTTTTCAGCACATTTGAGTTCCTTGTAGATCCTTGATGTTAGACCTTTGTCAGACACGGAGTTGACAAATAATTTTTCCCAGTCTGTGGGCTGTCTCCCTGCTCTTTTGATGGTTTCTTTGGCTTTGTAGAAGCTTGTCAGTTTGATGAGGTCCCCCTTGTCTATCTTATGTCTTATGGCCTGGGAACTTTGGGTTTTGATCAGGAATCAGTTGCCAGTTCCAACTTCCATAAGAGTGTCTCCTGCATTTTCTAAGGTTTTTACAGTTTGAGCTTTTACATTTAGGTCTGCAATCCATTTAGAGTTAATTTTTGTGTGTGGGGCTGGATAGGGGTCCTGTTTCAATCTTCTGCATGTGGTCAACCAGTTTTCCCAGCACCATGTACTGAATAGATTCTCCTTTCCCCAGTAGTGGGTGGTGGAGGCTTTGTTGAAGATGAGTTGGTTGAGAAATTGAAGTTTTGCTTCTGGAAGCTCAATTCTATTCCATTGGTCTATATGCCTATTCTTGTACCAATACCAGGCTGTTTTGATTATTGTAACTTTACAGTAAAGTTAGAAGTCTGGAAGTGTGATATCTCCTGCTTTTTTTGTTTTTTTCCCTGAGGATTGTTTTGGCTATTCTTGGTCGTTTATGTTTCCATATGAATTCCTGTATTGTTGTTTTTAGGTCTGAGAAGAATGTTGCTAGTAATTTGATGGGTATTGCATTAAAATTGTAGATTGCCTTGGGCAAAATGGACATCTTAACAATGTTGATTCTTCCAGTCCATGAGCATGGAATATTTTTCCACTTGTTTGTTTGTGTCATCTTTGATTTCTTTGAGCAGTGATTTTCAGTTTTCAATATAAAGGTCTTTCACATCTCTGGTTAGGAAGATGCCAAGGTATTTCATTTTTTTGTGGCTATTGTGAATAGAATTGTGCTTTTTATTTGGGTTTCTGTTTGTTTATTATAGGTGTGTAGAGATGTGCTTGTCTTTTGCACATTTATTTTATACCCTGATACTTTGCCATAGTCCTTTATCAGTGCAAGGAGGTTTTTGACAGATTCTCTTGGGTTTCCAAGGTATACAATCATGTTGTCTGCAAAGAGAGATAACTTGACTTCCCCTTTTCCTATTTGGATACCCCTGATCGCCTTCTCTTTTCTGATTGCTCTAGCCAGGACTTCCAATACTATATTGAACAGGAGGGGTGAGAGTGGGCATCATTGTCTTTTTCCAGTTTTCAAGAGAAATGGTTCCAATTTTTGTCTGTTTAGGAGTATGTTGGCTGTGGGTTTCTCATAGATGGCTCTTACTATTCTGAGGTATGTTCCACCTATGCCTAGATGTTCAAGGATTTTTATCAAGAAGTGGTGCTGGATTTTATAAAAAGCTTTTTCTGTGTCTAATGATATAATCTTGTGGTGTTTGTTTATACGTCTGTTGATGTACTTAATTACATTTTTGGTCTTACAAATGTTGAACTAGCCTTGCATCCCAGTAAGAAGCTTACTTTGTTGTGATGAATGATTTTTGAGATATATTGTTGCATCTGGTTTCCTGGGATCTTGTTGAGAATTTTAGCATCTATGTTCATCAAAGATATTGGACTGTAGTTCTCTTTCTTTGTTGGGTCTTTACCTGGCTTGGGTACGGTGTGATGTTAGCTTCATAAAATGATTTGGGGAGAGTTCCATCTGTCTCAATTGCCTGGAATACTTTCAATAGGATAGGTATCAATTCCTCCTTGTATGTTTTGTAGAATTCTGCTGGAAAGCCATCTGGTTCAGGTTTTTTTTTTTTTTTTGGAAGGTAGTTTTCTTATGACATGGTAAATTTCCTTGATTGCTATTGGTCTATTTAGGATCTCAATTTCTTCTTGTTTCAACCTAGGGAGGTTGTGTGATGTCAGAAATTTCCTTTAGGTTTTCAAGTTTGTTTCCATACAATTGTACATAGTAGTCTCTGATAATCTTTTCTATTTCTTCAGAGTCAGGTGTGACTTCATCTTTTGTGATTCTGATTGAGTTTATTTATGCTCTTTCTCTCTTTTTATTGATCAATCTGGCTAGGGGACCATCAATCTTGCTTATCCTTTCAAAGAACTAGCTTTTTATTTCATTGACTTTTTTGTATTATCTTTTTGTCTTCTATGTCCTGTATTTGGGCTTTTATTTTGGTGATCTGAATTCTTCTGCTAAAGTTAGGGTTTTGGTGGTCTTGCTTTTCCACTTTCCTCAGATGTCTTGTTAGGATGTTAACTTGTGATCTTTCCATTTTCTTCATGTGTGTTCATAAAGATATGAATTCCCCTCTTACTACTGTTTTCATGGCTTCTGATAGGTTTTGGTAAGATGTTTCTTCATTTTCATTTGTTTCCAGGTACCTTTTAATCTCTGTTGTGATTTCATTGTTGACCCAGGAGTTACTTAGCATCATACTGTTTAGTGTCCATGTCTTTGTAGGTTTTGGGGGAACTTTGTTGGTATTGATATTTATTTTTATTCCCATGTGATCAGAGAAGGTGCATGGCAAAATTTCAATCTTATGAAATTTGTTTATGTCTGATTTATGGTCAATGATGTGGTTGATCTTGAAGTACGTTCCATGTGGTGACGAGTAGAATATATATTCTGTGGTGTTTGAGTGAAGTGTTCTGTAGGTATCAATTAAGTCTGTGTATTCAAGAGTCTCACTGATGTTCTGGATCTCCTTGCTGACTTTTTTGTCTTGATGATCTGTCTAGGGTTGTGAGTGGGTATTAAAGTCCCCATCTATGATAGTGTTAAAGTCAATCTCTTTTTTATGTTTGACTAGAAGCTGTTTTATGAACCATGGTTCTCCTGTGTTGGGTGCATATATGTTTAGGATGGCTATTCCTTGTTGATGGTTTGAATGTTTTATCATTTTATAGTGATCCACTTCATATTTTTAAATTTTTGATAGCTTCAAGGGTGTTTTGTCTGAGATGAAGATTGCAACTGTACCTTTCTTTTGCCTGAAATTTTGCTTCCCATCCTCTTACTTTGAGTCTGTGAGTGTCCTTCTGGTGAGATGAGTCTCTTGGAGACAATATATTGTTATCTCATGATAGCTTATCCATTTTGCCATTCTATGTCTTTTCAGTGGTGCATTTAGTCCATTCACATTCAAGCTAATTATTGAAATATGAGAGTTCATCCCTGTCATGAGGCTTTTATAGAAGTGTTGTTGGTCCTGTTTGTTGTGTTTCTTTTGATTTTGGGGTTGATTCATGTGTGTTTTCAATCTTTTTCCTGCACTATTGTGAAAAATGTTGGCATTCTTTTTTCCCTTTCTTCTGTGTTTAATACTTTCTTAAGTGTTTCTTGCAGAGCTGGTATAGAGGCAGCATAAGTTCTTAGGGATTGAATTTCTGGGAAAGATTTTAATTCTCCCTCAGTGATGAAGCTTACTTTAGCTTGGTAGGTTATTCTTGATTGAAATTGATTATCTTTGAGAACTTGGAAGATTGGGCTCAAAGCTCTCCTAGCCTGAAGTGTTTCTGTAGATAAATCTGCTTCTAATCTAATTAGTCTTCTCCAGTAGGTAATCTGACCTTTGTCTCTTGCTGCCTTTAGGACTTTTTATTTTATACCTACTTTCTTTAGATGAATTATTGTGTATCTAGGAGTTGGTCTTCTCATTTGTCATCTTGCAGGGGTTCTCTGAATCTCTTGTGTTTGAATGGCTACATCACTGATGAGATGAGGGAAGTTTTCTTGAATAATTTCTTGGAGTGTTTGTTCCAGGGTGGTTTCTGTCTCTCTTTCTTCCTCAGGAAGTACAATTACTCTCAGGTTCAGCCTCTTGAAGTAATTGCTCATCTCTTGAAGGTTTTGCTCTGTCTTTTTAAGTTTCTTTTGTATGTTTTTGACAGTTTAGATTGGTTCTATATTTTGGTCCTCACACTCTGAGATTTTTTCTTCTGCTTGGCTAATTCTACTTTCTATGCTTAACAGTTTATTTAGTTCATTCACAGTGTTCTTTACTGCTGTTATCGCAGTTATCAACTCCTTCCTATTTTCCTCTTGTCTCTCCTCAATTCTTTATAATCTCTCTTTTTTTAGTGTCCTGATGTCCATGTTTGTAGTTTGATGGGACTCTTCATTGTTTGCTTTTCAAAAACTGTTTTCTCAGTGTCTGACCTTCCAGGGTCTGTATGAGACCCATATTCTTCTATTGGTTTTTCTTCATTTGTGTAGATTCCCCCTCTTTACTTTTCCCCCCTCTTCTTTAATTCTGTTTTTCAGGGATGGTGGGGTTGCTTTTACCTCTTTTTTCTCAGTTTCCTTTTTTTCCTTATGTGAATGCTCTGGCTTTGTTCACTTCTTAAGCTGCACTGTGGGTTGGGGGCTGTACTTTTTGCAGTTTTAATATTTAGTTGAGGAGTGAGCTGTAATTCAGAATCTATCTACAGATCCCAGTATCCACCAACAGGTATATAGGCATCCTGGAACCCTCTTCCCACTACCTTGCAATCTGTCCATGCAGTGGGGATTTAGGTTTGCTCCCTGGAATAAAATGAGGTAAGAAAAAGGAAAATATTGAAAGAAGGAAGGGGGGGGTGCTCAAGAGGAAGGTGGTATAAGAAAAGAGTAAGGGGGAAAACAGACAGACATACCAGGTAGCAAATGAAAAGAGATACAAAGACAGAAAAGAGAAAAAAACTCTAGAGTATACAGGTGTTCACACAAACACACAATCCAATAAAATCCTGCCTATTGATGTAGACTTACCCTACACCAACAGGGGGTCTAAAGAATAGAAAGAAGAAAAAGAAAAAAAAATCAGTAAAATAACAAAAGCAAAGCAAGTAGAAAACGTTATCAAAACTTGAATGAAGGAGGAAAAAAACCCTAAAACAAAAAGCAAATGAAAGTGAGCAAAACAACAGTCAAAAAATAAAAATAAAAGATGAAAACCAAGAATCAGATTGGTTCTGAGGTCCTTTCTATATGTCCAGAGTCCCTTCAGTTCTGATCTTTAGCACCTTCCCTCTGCTCTCATCTCATGCAGATAGGGTTACTCATAGTTTTGGTCAGTTGCCACAGGCCTACTTTGGGAGGTGGGTGAGTCAGATCTGGGTTCACTAGGCTTGCTGCCTGACAGGTCTGTCACAAAGATCTGAGTTATCTGTGTCTGATTCAGTTTAGGGGAGGGGTTTCTGTCTCTCAATTTGATGGGATTACCTTAGGTGATCAGTTGGAGGCTGTGCAGAGGTGGGTGGGGCAATGCAAATCTTTGCCTGGTCCTGGGTCAAAGAAAATGGCTGTGGTGGGCGGTTCCTCACTGGGCATGTACTCCTCTCTCTTTCCAGATCTTCTCTCTCCAATTATCAGATCCAGGGCTCCAGCTGATTCGTTATGACAGGTGATGGTGTGGGCCAGGCACCAGGCGATGGGAATCAACTGAGTTTAGGAGGCTTTTCTCAGGCACCTTCTCACAGCAGCAGGCATTTCTGTGCATGATCTTGTCACTGCACTCCAATCTCAGGGCAGTGGTTAAACAAAAAGGTAATTAGAATAATAAGTGGCCAGATATAGTTTTATTTATAGCAATTTGTAGTTGCATTTAATTGTAAATATATTCATTTCCCTAAAAATATCACAAAGAAAAAATAAAATATGTCAGAAGATACAATATAAAATTCTGATCTTTTGTCTAGTTCCTAGATTTAGGTCAGTTCACAGATTGAGGAGGCTGGATCCTATTGAAGTTTTATATAGTATCACTTCAAATATATAAGCCAGATATTTCTCCAATCTTTTCCTAAACTATATGTGACTATTAACCGGGAATCTATGCACTGAAAAAGAAAAAATTTTGAAACCATATGATGACTATTGAAAATAGGATCTGAAACATCAGGGAATCCCAATGAAAACATCATAACATATTTGTTTGTTTTCCATAAGAGAGGGGTCTTATTGTCAAGGTAATATATATATTACAAATAAATATAACAATTTGATATAAATATATATTTGTATATATAAATATCTTTTTTTAAAAAATTAATAATATCCTGGTACAAGTTCACCTTGCCTAAAGTCAATGAATTTGTGGTCCCACACTGTAGTTTTCCTTTAATCTTTGAGAATATGATTGGGACAGTATATGTAGTGGCTGGTAAATTCTCATTCTGGTTTCCTAAATATGAAGTAAGAACTATCATGGTAGAACAACCAGTAATTAGAACCTAAACCTATTTGCTAACCCAGACAAAAAAGTAAGTCAAACAACAAGCAACCTTACATCCCAGGGATAATTCAGAAATCAGGGCTCCCATAAAAAACTTAAAGGAGTCAGTGGTTTCCCACCATTTTCCCATTCAATTCTCCTTTGTGTCCCTGAAAAATCAACAGATGTAGCATGGTTAATAACACTAGACTATTATATGCAAAACCAAGAAATTATGACCCTACTCAAAGTTGCTAGGCCAATGTGATATCTTTGTTATTAATAATGTATAACAACATGTTATGGGCTATTGTTCTGGAAATTGTGTTATTTTCACAATAAGAAAGAGCAAATAAAGTTCATATTCACTGTTTTACGCCAGGACTCTATGTATTTCAGTTACTATATGGACCACAGGAAACTAAATTATCTGTGGTAGTTCACTTTATTGTATTGTATAACATTTTGCAAACTGGACCAGCAAATACTCTTTCTTTCTTGATACATAATAGTTGTGCATATTTATGGGATACTTGTGATATTTTGATACATGCATACAATATAAAATGATTAAATTAGGGTGATTGGAATATTCATTATCTCAAATACTTATCATTTCCTTGTGTTGAGAATATTCCAAGTCCTCTCTTCCAGCTATTTTGAAATATACAATAAACTATTGTTAACTGTAGCTGTTCTTCTGTGTTATTGAGTATTATATAACTTATTCATCTGTATAATTGATTTGTACCTATTAATCAACTTACTTTTATCTCCCTTCCCACTACATTTCCCACCTGCTGATTACCACCATTCTACTCTTTTCCTCTTGGAAATCAATTATTTTAACTTTCACATATGATTGAGAACAAGCAATATGTATCTTCCTGTGCCTTATTTATTTCGCTTAACATAATGGACTCCGGTTCCCTACATGTTGTTGTTGAAAATAATGAATTTCATTTTTATGGCTTAAAATATTGTGTGTCTATACTATATTTTATTTATTTATTTATTTTCTTATTTTAAAAATGGGGGGTACAATTCAGGGTTAGGTATATAGATGATCATTGTGCAGGTACCCTTGTTGATGAGCTGTATCCCTCCTTCCCCTGGCAGCTTCCCCCTACTGCCAATACCTTTCTTATAGCATTTTGATAATTGTTCAAAGTCTGCTTATGAGTGAGAATATAAGTACTTTGTTCTTTATTTCTGTGCTAGATCACTGAGTATGATAGACTCTAAATCCATTCAAGCTGCTGCGAAGTCCATATGGTTATCCTTCTTTATTGCTGTATAATATTTCATTGTGTATATGTACCACATTTTTTTATCCCATCCAGCTTCAATGGGCAGCACAGCTAGTTCCATGTTTTTGCAATTGTGTCAAAAACAACAAACATGCATGTGCAGGTATCTTTTTGTAGAAGGACTTGAGTTCCTATGGGTATATGCCCAATAGGGGGATTCTAGGTTGTAAGAAGGTCAATTTCAAGTTCTTTCAGAATTCATCACACCGTCTTCTGTAGAGGTTGAACTAGTTTGCATTCCCACCAGCAGTGTAGAAGCGTTCCTTTTTCTCTGTATTCTCACCAGCATCTGTTGTGTGTTTTATTAATGATGGCCATTTTTACTGGGATTAGGTGGTATCTCAGTGTGGTTTTGATTTGCATTTCTCTGATGATTAGTAAGACTGAACACTTTTTCATGTGTCTGTTGCCTACCCGTATATCTTCTTTTGAGAAGTGTCTATTCATGTCTTTTGTCAACTTTTTAATGGAATTGAGTTTTTTTTCCTTTTGACCCAGTTTAGTACCTTGTAGATCCGAGATATTGGGCCTTTGTCAGATATACAGTTGGCAAATATTTTTTCCCATTCTGTGGGCTGTCTGCCCACTCTCTTGATAGTTTCTTTTGCTTGCAGAAGCTTGTCAGTTTGATGAGGTATAACTTGTCTATCTTATCTCTTATGGTATGGGTACTTGGGGTATTGATCAAGAATTGGTTGCCAGTTCCAGTTTTCATAAGGGTGTCTCCTGCATTTTCTAAGATTCTCATAGTTTGAGTTTTTACATTTAGGTCTTTGATCCATTGGGAGTTAATTTTTGTGCCTAGTGATAGGTAGGGGTCCTGTTTCAATTTTCTACTTGTGATCAGCCAGTTTTCCCAATACCATTTATTGAATAGGTTCTCCTCTCTCTAGTGGTTGTTGTTGGAGACTTTGTCAAAGATGAGTTGGTTGAGAAATTGAGGTTTTGCTTCTGGAATCTCTATCTTGTTCTATTGGTCTGTATACCTGTTCTTGTACCAATACCAAGCTGTTTTGATTATTATAACCTTACAGTAAAGTTAGAAGTCTGGAAGTGTGATATCTCCTGCTTTGTTTGTTTTTTTGCTAAGGATTGTTTTCACTGTTCGTGGTTGTTTATGTTTCCATATGAATTTCTGTATTGTCAGTTCCAGGTCTGAGAAGCATGATGTTGGTAATTTAATTATATTCCACATTTTAAAAAATCTATTATTTTGTTGATGGACACTTAGGTTTGATTCCATAACTTGGTCATTGTGAATAGTGCTGCATTAAAACATGGGAGAGTAGATATATCTTGGATATATAAATTTCCTTTTTTATTGTTTTAAATCTATAACCAGCCATGGCACTGCTGAATCATATGATAACTCAATTTGTAGTGTTTTTAGAAACCTTCATACTGTTTCTTACAGTTGCTGTACCAAATTACAGCCCATCAATAGTGTATGAGTATTCTCCTTTTTTCACATCCTTGCCAGCTTCCTTTTTAAAAATAATGCCCATTTTAATTAACATAACTTGGTATCTCATTTTGGTTTTGATTTGCATTTTTCTCTTGATAAGTGATGTTGAAATTTTTTCATACATTTGTTAGCCATTGTATCTTTTCCTTTGAGAGATGTGTATTCAAATATTTTGCCATTTTAAAATCAAATTATTTGTTTTATTGGCATTGATTAAGTTGTTTGAGTTATTTATATATTCTGAGTTATTAATTCCTTTTTGCATTAGTAGTTTCTTAATATTTTTCCCATTCTGTAGAATGTTTCTTTACTTTGATGTTTATTTTCTATGCTGTGTAGATCATTTTTAGATTGATACAATATCATTTGTTAATTATTGCTTTTGTTGCCTGTGCTCTTCAGGTATTAGTAAACAATTATTTGACCAGACCAATGTTGAGATAGTGCCTGGCATCATTCTTCTGCATGTTGATATTCAGTTTTTCTAGCACCACTTATTGAATAAACATTTCATTTTCCATGATGTGTTCTTGGCACTTTGTTGAAGGCCAACTGACCATAAATGCGTGTGTGTGTGTTTGTGTGTGTGTGTATTAATTACACTTACCTTGGAATAAATGTAAGTAAGAAGGTAAAAAATTTCTATAATAAATACTTTAAAACTTTAATGAATGAAGGCAAAAACAGGCACAATATATTTCATGTTCATAGATTGAAAGAATAAATATTGTTAAAATGGCAGTACTACCCAAAGTGATCAACAGATTCAAAGAAACTCCTTTATAAATACCAATGACATTCTTCACTGAAATAAAAAAATCCCAAAATTTGAATGAAACCACAAAAGACTCTGAAAAATGGAAACATTTCTGAGCAAAAATAGCAAAGTTAGCTTTGCACTACCTCACTCTTGATGCTCTTTCAATAAGGTTTTATATTCAAGTTTAAATTTTTTTTAATTATTAAGATTCAAATAAATTCTTAATAATTAAAAAAATTTTAAACTTGAGTATAAAAATTTATTGAAAGAACATCAAGAATGAAGTAATGTGGTACATATACAAAATGGAATATTATACAGCCATAAAGAAGGACAAATATATGGACTTTGCAGCTACTTGGATGGATTTGGAGTTGATCATACTCAGTGATCTATCACAGAAACAAAGAACACAGTTCCATATGTTCTCACCCATAAGCAGACCTTGAACAGTTATAATGCTATAAGAAAGCAATTGGCATTTTTGGGAAACTGTCAAGGGAAGGGTGGTAGGATTGGCAGAGGAGGGAGGGGTATACCTCATCAACAAGGGCACGTGCATAATTAATGTTTGTATTCCTAACCCTGAATTGTACCCCACATCTTTATAATAAAAATTAGAAAAAAAAGATTCAAACAAAGCTCTGCTATACTCATTTTGGTCAAGTGATTTGGAAATTTCTAAGATATCTCTCCTAAAGTAAAGGTCAAATTATTTCACTTTCCATACTTCCCACAACTCTTTCCCGAGTCATCAGTGAACAGAAGGCACAACATTTAGTACAACTACTTGGAATTTTGAGGCAGTATATGCCATACCTTGAAATCTTGTTTTTTCATATTTACTAGATGATCCAGAAATTTGCTAACTTAGAGTAAAGCCTAGAACAATAGAAGTTTTAGCAATACCCGAGGGTCAGTAATCTTTCTTAGCGTCTCAGGAGCTATAACTCCGCATGTTTGTGCGTAGTGGAGACGTCTGTTGTAGGACTGGATGATATGTGAAGTCTCAATAAAATACTCAAAATGTTATTTTAATATCAGGTTCTGGGGATCTTAAGGCAAGTAATTCTTTCTGTGGCATAGAACTACTCACTGTTTCAGAAGCAGCCACTTTTATGCTATTGAAAATTAAGAGGGAATGAGTGTCTGACCCTGAGACATCAAATGACCATGTGGTAACAGCTGCCCATTATAAACGGAGTGGTTTTAGATCTACAATATACTAAGAGCTAGGAGAACAAAAGAGTAACAAAACATCATAGAATTAGAATAGTACATTTAGGGTCAGACCCAAACAAATAAACCTTACACTGTGGAAAGTGTACATTTGGGATAAAACCTAAGAAAGTTCAGCTTACAAGAATAGGTGGCCAACATCCTCCAGGACACATACATTTCTTATAAATTTTCTTTTTTAATAAAGACCTGTAGTCTTCTGGAATATTCCCTATAATCTGCTTATGGAAGAAAAAATAGTC
Source organism: Carlito syrichta (assembly GCF_000164805.1). Classification (NCBI taxonomy): domain Eukaryota; kingdom Metazoa; phylum Chordata; class Mammalia; order Primates; family Tarsiidae; genus Carlito; species Carlito syrichta. Next base: position 338,265 of record NW_007261481.1, read on the forward strand.
TTACCTGGTCCATATTGTAACGGTATGATATGTTCGTGCAAGATGAAATAGACTATTGATTTTCCACAGACCCACTTATCTGAAGTGTGTCTTTATAGATAGTAATAAAAAGATGTCTTTTCATGGGGAGACTGTGCAGTTCACTGAGTTAACACAGTCAGTCACTTTGTATAACAGAGCAGTTAACTTAAAAAGCATATGCATACTGCCAGACAATAGCTCAAGGTCTGACCAGTTGGGCAGGGGCCAGAAACAATTGAGAATGAAATATTGAGCACAAACAAATCTAAGAAAGATGTATATAAATTTAGCAATGAGAGTGAACACAAAGCATGTAAATTTCCATTGTTCACATTAATACTCACCAATACCCATTCACTGTAAAGAAGGCATTCAACAAAAGGAAAGAATGACTCATTTTCTTAATGTCAGCCATTCTCTCTCTTCCCACACTTCAGTATTTAATCACAAGATTGCAAAAATTAATAACAATAGAAGCAGGGAGAGAAGGCATGCATGGGCCTGAAACAAGGGCTTCCTATTACCGAAGCTAATATTATTATTGCAATTGTTAAATGTCCAATCTGCCAGTGGCAGAGTTGAGCACTGAGCCATAGATATTATACCATCTCTTCCAGAGACTAGCTAGCAACTTGGTTAGGTTGAAAGCCACTGAACCTTTGAAACATGGAGGTGTAGCAATTTGTCTTCAGATTCAGAACCCACATTAAAACAAATAAAGTAAAATATAGAATAATGATATGACCTTTTAAAAGTTTAGCTAAAATTATAATTGGGAAACACTCTCTGAGGTTATGGAGGTTTTATACAGGATAAAGTACATTTTTGCTATAAAGTACATTTTAGGTCAATATGTGATTCTTCACCTTCTAAATCTAAAAATTTTAGAACTAGACCATGAGGTATGAGTAGTATTAGCTTCTTCTATATCATTTTAACAAGTTAACCAATTGTAGAATATGTACTATCTGTTCATATTAATGCAGGTGGTACTAAGTATGAGGCCATGGTTCACAGGGAAGAAACTCCACCTGGCCAACGTAAGTTCCTGCCAATAGGTAAAAGGTAAAATCGAGGATTCAGTGTACTGGCTGAAATGATTGATCCTGATTTCCATGGGAAGCCAGGGAATTTCCAGAATTCAAGAGATTCTCTAAGGGATATTTTGACATTGGTGGGGTTGGTGATAAATGGAAAGAAAACATTGTAGTAATCCTAGACCAACAAAGGCAAGCAACAAAGGGCTTGAGTCTTTCAGTATGAAGGTCTTCAACATTCCAGAAAACAAGAATCCAATGTAGGTGCAAGATGAGAGTGAAGGAAAACTAGAATTAGAGGTGTAAGAAGGAGTTCATAAATATTAATTATGATAGACTTTGATTTTTTTTTTCTGTCAGAGGAACACTTGCACACTGCAAATAATATCTCATATTTTCCATGTATTCATAATTCATACCATTGTTTCTGCTACATGATGTGATGAAAACTAAGCATCCCCAATAATAATTTTTTAAACCAAGGAGTATTCTAAAAAACGTGGAAAATTTGCTTAGTTGAAATTCTAAGTTATATTTACTTGTATTAATGTTCTTTAAAAATGACATATAATAACAGAAAGTATGAAATATAGGTACTTTCTAACTTTGGATCGTACATTATAGGAATAAAGTTTGGTGTATGATAATAATTGTCACTAATTTCTTGTACTAAAACAGGCTTGTTTCCCAATTAATTACTTGTATCATTTTTCCCTCTAGCATTTGCATTTTACATCAAATAACATTTTTCTAGTTATGTTTTATTTTTAATTTTTTAGCAAGGCATCTTAGGCTATAATTTTCATATTTTAATAACATACAGCTTGTATATTTAATATATGTAATTTTACCTTTACCTTATTTTATCATTCACTGTTCTACTTAAAATTACACCAGCTAACAACCTTCTAGAGCTATTGAATGTTTAATATTTTTCACAAGTATGTTGTCATCTTACTTTAGGTGGTATTGGAACAAGCTATTCATAAAAATTTTGTCTAGAAAATATTATTGACTGTACAATGAGCTTTCTGATTTTCCAGTTCACTGGCTTAATCCTCATGCCCACTCTCTGTGGTTAAAATATTAAAATCTTACTCTAGAAATGCAAAAATACAGTGTCATAAATTATTATAAAAATGATTCACTAGTTTTGTGTTGAGTTCTAATTGCACTCTGGAAACAGCTTGAGAATTCTTTGAGTACAGATTGTTTTTTGATTTTCAGGGAGCATATGATTACCTTGTGAAACACTTATCTTTGTGATTTTTTAAAATACGCCCATATTCTAGTCAAAATTACACATAGCCATGACCTTAGGAAAGGCATTAAACATTTTATAAGGGTAAGCATTATGCACCCTATCAAAAATATATTGTAGAGTCAAGGTAATAATGCATAAGAACATTTTTATTATTATGTAAAACTATGTTTGAAAAAATGACTAGCCCATCTCTGCAAAGATTAGCAAATTAACCTGCATTTTATCACAATGTAAATAGGGAAAATATTTGTATATGGGAGCGTATCAGGTTTAGAGTTAGAATAAATCTATCTGAACCTTAATTCACTTGTATGACTTTAGGGAATAACTATTTTTAAAACTACAAGTCTAAATTTCTTACTCAGGTGCAAAATGCAGATGCCAAGTACATGTTTAAAAAAAACACTGGTCAAGAAACTGTATGTAAAATGCTACATAAACAATGGATTCCCACATGAATACAGCTAAGAGTAGATTTAGGTTTTATGGGCCTTGAACCTTATAAATATAAAATAAAGGATACAACTAATAAACAATATTAGATATGCACATTAATATTCCTCTATAATGAGGAAAATCACAGCAAATTGCAAAGCTAATGAAATTGGAAATTACAATACATAACCCAAAACCCAGAAAAATTACTACTACACTCTATAATTTACTCACTGACACCTCTATAATGTTTTTCTTTCTATATTATTTGGGCGAATATATGTTGATCACCTCATGTTATAAAAATAATTTGAAATATTTTCTGAGTAAAGATAATTCAGTCTGGTGAAAGGTTTTTTTTCTCCCTTACAATGTGCATATTACCACTGCTGCCTTGTATGGAATACATAAGAAAACACATTCTCTGCACCTATGCTAAGTTTATGATACCTGGAAAGTGGGCCTAGTGCCCCTAGAATGAGAACAAAAGGACAAAAATTATAAATGTTTAGCAAAGTGAGAAAGGATAGTAATAGCAAGAAATGAAATAAAAAACATTAGAAGTTGGATATGTCTTTTTAGTTCATCATTGTATTTCTATTTCCTGGCACAATACCTGACACATGATAGGTGCTCAATAAATTATTGTCAAGTAAATTGAAAAGTTCATGAATAAAACAATCTGGAACCACTCCATCCTGATTCTTAGAAGCCATTTCCAAACTGAGAGTGCCAGCAATGATTTAACTATAGGTAGACATAGCAATAACCATTTTAATATATGTAAAAAGTGAAATTAAATGTATTCCTTACTCTCCTTAATCATCATTTTATTTCAAAACCAGCAACATCCATAACCAGACTAAGTCAGATAAAGAAGGTGGGACAAAGTAAAAATAAATATCATCTTCATTTTACAAATTTTTCAGAAACAGAAAAATCAAAGTGAGCACATTGTTAAAGCCCTTTGAAGGCATGTCTGCAGTGAGTAGTCATGCATCTTTAACTTTATTTGCTTTGTGTGAAATGTATCTCTGAATGCATACTCTGAGGTTCAAGGTGATTTTTCTTAAGTAGAATGTCGGTAAGTCTTATGTAACTAAACAAGTTATAAAGTTTAGGGAGGCTGAACTTCCTCATTTACTTTGAGTAGATTGTACCTCTCCTAATGTGGAGACAGCAACTGATGTCTTTCAGAAGTAACTACCTGATACTAATTTTCTAGACTCAACACTGTGTTTATTCTTCATGAAACCCACCTAATCACAGCCAGCACCAGATCCTTTATTTCTTGTGTAGCTTTAGGCCTAGGTACATACTTTTATATATTGAATTTATTCTATAATGTAATTTCTTCACCTACTGCTGAGACTGTGCCTAATTCATTTATGTATTCTCAATGCCTAGTTCATTTTCTGGCCAACCATAATCATAATAAACATTTGTAGAATTGATTAATTAAAAAAATACGTGTAGGTTCAGAGATTTTCTTTCAGTGTATAAGACAATGTCTAAGAGTACTTGCAGTTTACCTGGATACTACAATGCTATAATAGCTCTACAACTAAACTTTCTTCTTCCTTGTATTTTTTTCATAGAATATTCATATTCATATCCATCCATACAAGTTATATGTATATATATCTAATGGATATACTTCAAGGAAAATCAAATATAATATATATCTCACACATAATGCCATTTTTCTTTTTAAATTTATTCATTGGTTACCATTTCACTTCAAATTCATCTTGTATGAGCTATATTCTTTTCTCTTGACAGCACAGTTCTGCAGAGACCTGCCTTTATTTTTTAAATCATTTTCCCCATATTTATATTATTCATTCCTGTCAACTTCTATCGATTAATTTGCATTTCTATAAGCATAGTATGTACTTTGTGTCATTTACTTGGTTTGCCACTTTCTGGTTTACCTTGTCATCATCTGAGCCTGACTGCTTTTTGTCTTTAGGATTTTAGCAAATATGTATTATATATACATATATATGTATATTTGTTTTGTTTTGTTTTTTTAGTCAATCTCACTCTGTCACCCAGGTTGGAATAGAGTGGCATTATTATGGCTCACTGCAGCTTTTAGCTCCTGGGCTCAGAAGATCCTTCTGTTCAGCCTTCTAGGTAGCTAGGACTACAAACTTGTGCCACCACATTTAGCTAGGCTGGTCTCAAACTCCTGGGGTCAAGCAATCCTCCTACCTCAGTTTCCCAAAGTGCTAGGGTTATAAGTGTGTGCCAATGTGATCAGTAACTTTTATCTTTTTGTCAAAATTCACATTGGACTAAATTGTAATGTGATGTTGGGAGCCATTTTAAAAATAGCAATCATCTTATATAAGCCTTCTTCTTTGTCCTCCGAAAAGCCCGCACGCGCCAA